>NC_030382.2:7625119-7808544 GCF_001625215.2 Daucus carota subsp. sativus | reverse complement strand
CAACCGAAAATGAAGCTACAAGTTGTTTTTAACTTCAACGAGTCTGGAATGAAGCTAAAAGTTGTTTCCAACTTCAATCTACCAATATGAAGCTACAGTTGTTTACGGGCTCAAACGAGTCAAGAATGAAACTACAAGTTGATTACAATTTCAAACAACCGAAAATGAGCTACAAGTTGTTTTTTACTTCAAACGAGTCTGGAATGAAGCTACAAGTTGTTTCCTTCCAACTTCAATCTACATCAATAATGAAGCTACAAGTTGTTACCGGGCTCAAACGAGTCAAGAATAAACTACAAGTTGATTAAAATTCAAACAACCGAAAATGAAGCTACAAGTTGTTTTTCAACTTCAAACGAGTCTGGAATGAAGCTACAAGTTGTTTCCAACTTCAATCTAGTCAATAATGAAGCTACAAGTTGTTTCCGGGCTCAAACGAGTCAAGAATGAAACTAAAGTTGATTACAATTTCAAAAACCGAAAATCAAGCTACAAGTTGTTTTTAACTTCAAACGAGTCTGGAATGAAAGCTACAGTTGTTTCCACTTCAATCTAGTCAATATGAAGCTACAAGTTGTTTCTCCCCGGCTCAAACGAGTCAAGAATGAAACTACAAGTTGATTACAATTTCAAACAACCGAAAATCAAGCTACAAGTTGTTTTTAACTTCAAACGAGTCTGAATGAAGCTAAAAGTTGTTTCCAACTTCAATCTACCAATAATGAAGCTACAAGTTGTTTACGGGCTCAAACGAGTAAGAATGGAAACTACAAGTTGATTACAATTTCAAACAACCGAAAATGAATATACAAGTTGTTTTTAACTTCGAACGAGTCTGGAATGAAGCTAAAAGTTGGTTTCCAACTTCAATCTACCAATAATGAAGCAACAAGTTGTGTTTCCGGGCTCAAACGAGTCAAGAATGAAACTACAAGTTGATTCAATTTCAAACAACCGAAAATGAAGTACAAGTTGTTTTTAACTTCGAACGAGTCTGGAATGAAGCTAAAGTTGTTTCCAACTTCAATCTAGTCAATAATGAAGCTACAAGTTGTTTCCTTCCGGGCTCAAACGAGTCAAGAATGAACTACAAGTTGATTACAATTTCAAACACCACCGAAAATGAAGCTACAAGGTTGTTTTTAACTTCAAACGAGTCTGGAATGAAGCTAAAAGTTGTTTCCTCCAACTTCAATCTACCAATAATGAAGCTACAAGTTGTTTCAGGGCTCAAACGAGTCAAGAATGAAACTACAAGTTGATTACAATTTCAAACAACCGAAAATGAAGCAAAAGTGTGTTTTAACTTCGAACGAGTCTGGAATGAAGCTAAAAGTTGTTTCCAACTTCAATCTACCAATAATTAAGCTACAAGTTGTTTACGGGCTCAAACGAGTCAAGGATGAAACTACAAGTTGATACAATTTCAAACAACCGAAAATGAAGCTACAAGTTGTTTTTAACTTCGAACGAGTCTGGAATGAAGCTACAGTTGTTTCCAACTTCAATCTACCAATAATGAAGCTACAAGTTGTTTCCACGGCTCCAAACGAGTCAAGAATGAAACTACAAGTTGATTACAATTTCAAACAACCGAAAATGAAGTACAAGTTGTTTTTAACTTCAAACGAGTCTGGAATGAAGCTACAAGTTGTTTCCAATCCAATCTAGTCAATAATGAAGCTACAAGTTGTTTCCGGGCTCAAACGAGTCAAGAATGAAACTACAAGTTGATTACAATTTCAAACAACCGAAATGAAGCTACAAGTTGTTTTTTAACTTCAAACGAGTCTGGAATGAAGCTACAAGTTGTTTCCAACTTCAATCTAGTCAATAATGAAGCTACAAGTTGTTTCGGGCTCAAACGAGTCAAGAATGAAACTACAAGTTGATTACAATTTCAAACAACCGAAAATGAAGCTACAAGTTGTTTTTAACTTCAAACGAGTCTGGAATGAAGCTAAAAGTTGTTTCCAACTTCAATCTACCAATAATGAAGCTACAAGTTGTTTTACGGGCTCAAACGAGTCAAGAATGAAACTACAAGTTGATTCCAATTTCAAACAACCGAAAATGATGTACAAGTTGTTTTTTTACTTCAAACGAGTCTGGAATGAAGCTAAAAGTTGTTTCCAACTTCAATCTAGTCAATAATGAAGCTACAAGTTGTTTTCCGGGCTCAAACGAGTCAAGAATGAAACTACAAGTTGATTACAATTTCAAACAACCGAAAATGAAGCTACAAGTTGTTTTTAACTTCAAACGAGTCTGGAATGAAGCTAAAGTTGTTTCCAACTTCAATCTACCAATAATGAAGCTACAAGTTGTTTTCGGGCTCAAACGAGTCAAGAATGAAACTACAAGTTGATTACAATTTCAAACACCGAAAATGAAGCTACAAGTTGTTTAAACTTCAAACGAGTCTGGAATGAAGCTAAAAGTTGTTTCCAACTTCAATCTACCAATAATGAAGCTACAAGTTGTTTCCGGCTCAAACGAGTCAAGAATGAAACTACAAGTTGATTACAATTTCAAACAACCGAAAATGAAGCTACAAGTTGTTTTTAACTTCAAACGAGTCTGGAATGAAGCTAAAAGTTGTTTCCAACTTCAATCTACCAATAATGAAGCTACAAGTTGTTTCCGGCTCAAACGAGTCAAGAATGAAACTACAAGTTGATTACAATTTCAAACAACCGAAAATGAAGCTACAAGTTGTTTTTTTAACTTCAAACGAGTCTGGAATGAAGCTAAAAGTTGTTTCCAACTTCAATCTACCAATAATGAAGCTACAAGTTGTTTACGGGCTCAAACGAGTCAAGAATGAAACTACAAGTTGATTACAATTTCAAACAACCGAAAATGAAGCTACAAGTTGTTTTTAACTTCGAACGAGTTGGAATGAAGCTACAAGTTGTTTCCAACTTCAATCTACCAATAATGAAGCTACAAGTTGTTTACGGGCTCAAACGAGTCAAGAATGAAACTAAAAGTTGATTTACAATTTCAACAAACCGAAAATGAAGCTACAAGTTGTTTTTAACTTCAAACGATTCGGAATGAAGCTAAAAGGTGTTTCCAACTTCAATCTAGTCAATAATTGAACTACAAGGTTGTTTCCGGGCTCAAACGAGTCAAGAATGAACTACAAGTTGATTACAATTTCAAACAACCGAAAATCAAGCTACAAGTTTGTTTTTAACTTCAAACGAGTCTGGAATGAAGCTAAAAGTTGTTTCCAACTTCAATCTACAATAATGAAGCTACAATTTGTTCCCGAGGCTCAAACGAGTCAAGAATGAACTACAAGTTGATTACAAATTCAAACAACCGAAAATGAAGCTACAAGTTGTTTTAACTTCGAACGAGTCTGGAATGAAGCTAAAAGTTGTTTCCAACTTCAATCTATCAATATGAAGCTACAAGTTGTTTCTCCTCCGGGGCTCAAACGAGTCAGAATGAAACGACAGTTTGATTACAATTTCAACACCGAAATTAAGCTACAAGTTGTTTTAACTTCGAACGAGTTTGGAATGAAGCTAAAAGTGTTTTCCAACTTCATCTACCAATAATGAATCTACAAGTTTGTTTCCTTCCGGGCTCAAACGAGTCAAGAATTAACTTACAAGTTGATTACAATTCAAACAACCGGAAATGAAGCTACAAGGTGTTTTTAACTTCAAACGAGTCTGGAATGAAGCTAAAGTTGTTTCCAACTTCAATCTATTCAATAATGAAAGCTACAAGTTTGTTTACACGGGCTCAAACGAGTTAAGATGAAACTACAAGTTGATTACAATTTCAAACAACCGAAAATGAAGCTACAAGTTGTTTTTAACTTCGAACGATTTTGGAATGAAGCTAAAATGTTTTTCCAACTTCAATCTATCCAATAATGAAAGCTACAAGTTGTTTTACGGGCTCAAACGAGTCAAGAATGAACGTACAAGTTATTACAATTTCAAACAACCGAAAATGAATGTACAAGTTTTTTTAACATTCGAACTAGTCTGGAATGAAGCTAAAAGTTGTTTCCAATCTCAATCTAGTCCAATAAACGAAGCTACAAGTTGTTCCGGGCTCAAACGAGTCAGAATGAAACTACAAGTTGATTACAATTTCAAAAACCGAAAATAGAATCTACAGTTGTTTTTAACTTCAAACGGTTGGAATGAAGCTAAAAGTTGTTTCCAACTTCAATCTACCAATAATGAAGCTATCAAGTTGTTTTTCCGGGCTCAAACGAGCAAGAAATAAACTACAAGTAGATCCAATTTCAAACAACCGAAAATGAATGTAACAAGTTGTTTTTTACTTCGAACGAGTCTGGAATGAAGCAAAAGTTGTTTCCAACTTCAATCTATCAATATACGAAGCTACAAGTTGTTTTCCGGCTCAACGAGTCAGAATAAACTACAAGTTGATTACAATTTCAAACAACCGAAAATCAAGCTACAAGTTGTTTTAACTTCAAACGAGTCTGGAATGAAGCTAAAAGTTGTTTCGCAACTTCAATCTACCAATAATGAAGCTACAAGTTGTTTCCGGGCTCAAACGAGTCAAGAATGAAACTACAAGTTGATTACAATTTCAAACAACCGAAAATGAAGTACAAGTTGTTTTTAACTTCGAACGAGTCTGGAATGAAGCTAAAAGTTGTTTCCAACTTCAATCTACCAATAATGAAGCTACAAGTTGTTTCCGGGCTCAAACGAGTCAAGAATGAAACTACAAGTTGATTACAATTTCAAACAACCGAAAATGAAGCTACAAGTTGTTTTTAACTTCAAACGAGTCTGGAATGAAGCTAAAGTTGTTTCCAACTTCAATCTACCAATAATGAAGCTACAAGTTGTTTCCGGGCTCAAACGAGTCAAGAATGAAACTACAAGTTGATTACAATTTCAAACAACCGAAAATGAAGCTACAAGTTGTTTTTAACTTCGAAAGAGTCTGGAATGAAGCTACAAGTTGTTTCCAACTTCAATCTACCAATAATGAAGCTACAAGTTGTTTACGGACTCAAACGAGTTAAAATGAAACTACAAGTTGATTTCCAATTTCAAAACAACCGAAAATGAATGTACAAGTTTTTTTTAACTTCTAACGAGTCTGGAATGAAGCTAAAAGTTGTTTCCAACTTCAATCTAGTCAATAATGAAGCTACAAGTTGTTTCCGGGCTCAACGAGTCAAGAATGAACTACAAGTTGATTACAATTTCAAACAACCGAAAATCAAGCTACAAGTTGTTTTAACTTCAAACGAGTCTGAAATAAGCTAAAGTTGTTTCCAACTTCATCTACCAATAATGAAGCTACAAGTTGTTCGGGCTTCAACGAGTCAAGAATGAAACTACAAGTAGATTACAATTTCAAACAACCGAAAATGAAGCTACAAGTTGTTTTTAACTTCGAACGAGTTTGGAATGAAGCTACAAGTTGTTTCCAACTTCAATCTACCAATAATGAGCGACAAGTTGTTTACGGGCTCAACGAGCAAGAATGAAACTACAAGTTGATTACAATTTCAAACAACCGAAATGAAGCTACAAGTTGTTTTTAAACTTCAACGAGTCTGGAATGAAGCTAAAAGTTGTTTCCAACTTCCATCTACCAATAATGAAGCTACAAGTTGTTTACGGGCTCAAACGAGTCAGAATGAAACTACAAGTAGATTACAATTTCAAACAACCGAAAATGAAGCTACAAGTTGTTTTAACTTCAAACGAGGTCTGGAATGAAGCTAAAAGTTGTTTCCAACTTCAATCTACCAATAATGAAGCTACAAGGTTGTTTACGGGCTCAAACGAGTCAAGAATGAAACTACAAGTAGATTACAATTTCAAACAACCGAAAATGAAGCTACAAGTTGTTTTTAACTTCAAACGAGTCTGGAATGAAGCTAAAAGTTGTTTCCAACTTCATCTACAATAATGAAGCTACAAGTTGTTTACGGGCTCAACGAGTCAAGAATGAAACTACAAGTTGATTCCAATTTCAAACAACCGAAAATGAATGTACAAGTTTATTTTAACTTCGAACGAGTCTGGAACTGAAGCTAAAAGTTGTTTCAACTTCAATCTAGTCATAACGAAGCTACAAGTTGTTTCCGGGCTCAACGAGTCAAGAATGAAACTACAAGTTGATTACAATTTCAAAAAACCGAAAATCAAGCTACAAGTTGTTTTAACTTCAAACGAGTCTGGAATGAAGCTAAAAGTTGTTTCCAACTTCAATCTACCAATAATGAAGCTACAAAGTTGTTTCCGGGCTCAAACGAGTCAAGAATGAAACTACAAGTAGATTACAATTCAAACAACCGAAAATGAAGCTAAAGTTGTTTTTAACTTCGAACGAGTCTGGAATGAAGCTAAAAGTTGTTTCCAACTTCAATCTACCAATAATTAAGCTACAAGTTGTTTACGGGCTCAAACGAGTCAAGAATGAAACTACAAGTTGATTCCAATTTCAAACAACCGAAAATGAATGTACAAGTTTTTTTAACTTCGAACGAGTCTGGAATGAAGCTAAAAGTTGTTTCCACTTCAATCTAGTCAATAACGAAGCTACAAGTTGTTTCCGGGCTCAAACGAGTCAAGAATGAAACTACAAGTTGATTACAATTTCAAAAACCGAAAATCAAGCAACAAGTTGTTTTTAACTTCAAACGAGTCTAGAATGAAGCTAAAAGTTGTTTCCAACTTCAATCTACCAATAATGAAGCTATAAGTTGTTTCCGGGCTCAAACGAGTCAAGAATGAAACTACAAGTAGACTACAATTTCAAACAACCGAAAATGAAGCTAAAGTTGTTTTAACTTCGAACGAGTCTGGAATGAAGCTAAAAGTTGTTTCCAAGTTCAATCTACCAATAATTAAGCTACAAGTTGTTTACGGGCTCAAACGAGTTAGGAATGAACTACAAGTTGATTACAATTTCAAACAACCGAAAATGAAGCTACATGTTGTTTTTAACTTCAAACGACTTTGGAATGAAGCTACAAGTTGTTTCCAACTTCAATCTACCAATAATGAAGCTACAAGTTGTTACGGGCTCAAACGAGTCAGAATTAAATTACAAGTGATTACAATTTCAAACAACCGAAAATGAATGTACAAGTTGTTTTCAACTTCAAACGAGTCTGTATGAAGCTACAAGTTGTTTCCAACTCCAATCTAGTCAATAACGAAGCTACAAGTTGTTTCCGGGCTCAACGAGTCAAGAATGAAACTACAAGTTGATTACAATTTCAACAACCGAAAATGAAGCTACAAGTTGTTTTTACTTCAAACGAGTCTGGAATGAAGCTACAAGTTGTTTCCGGGCTCAAACGAGTCAAGAATGAAACTACAAGTTGATTACAATTTCAAACAACCGAAAATCAAGCTACAAGTTGTTTTAACTTCAAACGAGTCTGGAATGAAGCTAAAGTTGTTTCCAACTTCAATCTACCAATAATGAAGCTACAAGTTGTTTACGGACTCAAACGAGTTAAAAATGAAACTACAAGTTGATTCCAATTTCAAACAACCGAAAATGAATGTACAAGTTTTTTTTAACTTCGAACGAGTCTGGAATGAAGCTAAAAGTTGTTTCCAACTTCAATCTAGTCAATAATGAAGCTACAAGTTGTTTCCGGGCTCAAACGAGTCAAGAATGAAACTACAAGTTGATTACAATTTCAAACAACCGAAAATCAAGCTACAAGTTGTTTTAACTTCAAACGAGTCTGAAATGAAGCTAAAAGTTGTTTCCAACTTCAATCTACCAATAATGAAGCTACAAGTTGTTTCCGGGTTCAAACGAGTCAAGAATGAAACTACAAGTAGATTACAATTTCAAACAACCGAAAATGAAGCTACAAGTTGTTTTTAACTTCGAAAGAGTTTGGAATGAAGCTACAAGTTGTTTCCAACTTCAATCTACCAATAATGAAGCTACAAGTTGTTTACGGGCTCAAACGAGCAAGAATTAAACTACAAGTTGATTACAATTTCAAACAACCGAAAATGAAGCTACAAGTTGTTTTTAACTTCAAACGAGTCTGGAATGAAGCTAAAAGTTGTTTCCAACTTCAATCTACCAATAAAGAACCTACAAGTTGTTTACGGGCTCAAACGAGTCAAGAATGAAACTACAAGTAGATTACAATTTCAAACAACCGAAAATGAAGCTACAAGTTGTTTTTAACTTCGAAAGAGTTTGGAATGAAGCTACAAGTTGTTTCCAACTTCAATCTACCAATAATGAAGCTACAAGTTGTTTCCGGGCTCAAACGAGTCAAGAATGAAACTACAAGTAGATTACAATTTCAAACAACCGAAAATGAAGCTAAAAGTTGTTTTTAACTTCGAACGAGTCTGGAATGAAGCTAAAAGTTGTTTCCAACTTCAATCTACCAATAATTAAGCTACAAGTTGTTTACGGGCTCAAACGAGTCAAGAATGAAACTACAAGTTGATTCCAATTTCAAACAACCGAAAATGAATGTACAAGTTTATTTTAACTTCGAACGAGTCTGGAATGAAGCTAAAAGTTGTTTCCAACTTCAATCTAGTCAATAACGAAGCTACAAGTTGTTTCCGGGCTCAAACGAGTCAAGAATGAAACTACAAGTAGATTACAATTTCAAAAACCGAAAATCAAGCTACAAGTTGTTTTTAACTTCAAACGAGTCTGGAATGAAGCTAAAAGTTGTTTCCAACTTCAATCTACCAATAATGAAGCTACAAGTTGTTTCCGGGCTCAAACGAGTCAAGAATGAAACTACAAGTAGATTACAATTTCAAACAACCGAAAATGAAGCTAAAAGTTGTTTTTAACTTCGAACGAGTCTGGAATGAAGCTAAAAGTTGTTTCCAACTTCAATCTACCAATAATTAAGCTACAAGTTGTTTACGGGCTCAAACGAGTCAAGAATGAAACTACAAGTTGATTCCAATTTCAACAACCGAAAATGAATGTACAAGTTTTTTTTAACTTCGAACGAGTCTGGAATGAAGCTAAAAGTTGTTTCCAACTTCAATCTAGTCAATAACGAAGCTACAAGTTGTTTCCGGGCTCAACGAGTCAAGAATGAAACTACAAGTTGATTACAATTTCAAAAACCGAAAATCAAGCAACAAGTTGTTTTTAACTTCAAACGAGTCTAGAATGAAGCTAAAAGTTGTTTCCAACTTCAATCTACCAATAATGAAGCTATAAGTTGTTTCCGGGCTCAAACGAGTCAAGAATGAAACTACAAGTAGACTACAATTTCAAACAACCGAAAATGAAGCTAAAAGTTGTTTTTAACTTCGAACGAGTCTGGAATGAAGCTAAAAGTTGTTTCCAAGTTCAATCTACCAATAATTAAGCCACAAGTTGTTTACGGGCTCAAACGAGTTAGGAATGAAACTACAAGTTGATTACAATTTCAAACAACCGAAAATGAAGCTACATGTTGTTTTTAACTTCAAACGACTTTGGAATGAAGCTACAAGTTGTTTCCAACTTCAATCTACCAATAATGAAGCTACAAGTTGTTTACGGGCTCAAACGAGTCAAGAATTAAATTAAAAGTTGATTACAATTTCAACAACCGAAAATGAATGTACAAGTTGTTTCAACTTCAACGAGTCTGTAATGAAGCTACAAGTTTTTTCCAACTCCAATCTAGTCAATAACGAAGCTACAAGTTGTTTCCGGGCTCAAACGAGTCAAGAATGAAACTACAAGTTGATTACAATTTCAAACAACCGAAAATGAAGCTACAAGTTGTTTTTAACTTCAAACGAGTCTGGAATGAAGCTACAAGTTGTTTCCGGGCTCAAACGAGTCAAGAATGAAACTACAAGTTGATTACAATTTCAAACAACCGAAAATCAAGCTACAAGTTGTTTTAACTTCAACGAGTCTGGAATGAAGCGAAAAGTTGTTTCCAACTTCAATCTACCAATAATGAAGCTACAAGTTGTTTACGGACTCAAACGAGTTAAAAATGAAACTACAAGTTGATTCCAATTTCAAACAACCGAAAATGAATGTACAAGTTTTTTTTAACTTCGAACGAGTCTGGAATGAAGCTAAAAGTTGTTTCCAACTTCAATCTAGTCAATAATGAAGCTACAAGTTGTTTCCGGGCTCAAACGAGTCAAGAATGAAACTACAAGTTGATTACAATTTCAAACAACCGAAAATCAAGCTACAAGTTGTTTTTAACTTCAAACGAGTCTGAAATGAAGCTAAAAGTTGTTTCCAACTTCAATCTACCAATAATGAAGCTACAAGTTGTTTCCGGGTTCAAACGAGTCAAGAATGAAACTACAAGTAGATTACAATTTCAAACAACCGAAAATGAAGCTACAAGTTGTTTTTAACTTCGAAAGAGTTTGGAATGAAGCTACAAGTTGTTTCCAACTTCAATCTACCAATAATGAAGCTACAAGTTGTTTACGGGCTCAAACGAGCAAGAATTAAACTACAAGTTGATTACAATTTCAAACAACCGAAAATGAAGCTACAAGTTGTTTTTAACTTCAAACGAGTCTGGAATGAAGCTAAAAGTTGTTTCCAACTTCAATCTAGTCAATAAAGAAGCCTACAAGTTTGTTTACGGGCTCAAACGAGTCAAGAATGAAACTACAAGTTGATTACAATTTCAAACAACCGAAAATGAAGCTACAAGTTGTTTTTAACTTCGAACGAGTTTGGAATGAAGCTACAAGTTGTTTCCAACTTCAATCTACCAATAATGAAGCTACAAGTGTTTCCGGGCTCAAACGAGTCAAGAATGAAACTACAAGTAGATTACAATTTCAAACAACCGAAAATGAAGCTAAAAGTTGTTTTTAACTTCGAACGAGTCTGGAATGAAGCTAAAAGTTGTTTCCAACTTCAATCTACCAATAATTAAGCTACAAGTTGTTTACGGGCTCAAACGAGTCAAGAATGAAACTACAAGTGATTCCAATTTCAAACAACCGAAAATGAATGTACAAGTTTTTTTTAACTTCGAACGAGTCTGGAATGAGCTAAAGTTGTTTCCAACTTCAATCTAGTCAATAACGAGCTACAAGTTGTTTCCGGGCTCAAACGAGTCAAGAATGAAACTACAAGTTGATTACAATTTCAAAAACCGAAAATCAAGCACAAGTTGTTTTTAACTTCAAACGAGTCTAGAATGAAGCTAAAAGTTGTTTCCAACTTCAATCTACCAATAATGAAGCTATAAGTTGTTTCCGGGCTCAAACGAGTCAAGAATGAAACTACAAGTAGATTACAATTTCAAACAACCGAAAATGAAGCTAAAAGTTGTTTTTAACTTCGAACGAGTCTGGAATGAAGCTAAAAGTTGTTTCCAAGTTCAATCTACCAATAATTAAGCTACAAGTTGTTTACGGGCTCAAACGAGTTAGGAATGAAACTACAAGTTGATTACAATTTCAAACAACCGAAAATGAAGCTACATGTTGTTTTTAACTTCAAACGACTTTGGAATGAAACTACAAGTTGTTTCCAACTTCAATCTACCAATAATGAAGCTACAAGTTGTTACGGGCTCAAACGAGTCAAGAATTAAATTACAAGTTGATTACAATTTCAAACAACCGAAAATGAATGTACAAGTTGTTTTCAACTTCAAACGAGTCTGTAATGAAGCTACAAGTTGTTTCCAACTCCAATCTAGTCAATAACGAAGCTACAAGTTGTTTCCGGGCTCAAACGAGTCAAGAATGAAACTACAAGTTGATACAATTTCAAACAAACCGAAATGAAGCTACAAGTTGTTTTTAACTTCAACGAGTCTGGAATGAAGCTACAAGTTGTTTCGGGCTCAAACGAGTCAAGAATGAAACTACAAGTTGATTACAATTTCAAACAACCGAAAATCAAGTTACAAGTTGTTCTTAACTTCAAACGAGTCTGGAATGAAGCTAAAAGTTGTTTCCAACTTCAATCTACCAATAATGAAGCTACAAGTTGTTTACCGGACTCAAACGAGTTAAAAATGAAACTACAAGTTGATTCCAATTTCAAACAACCGAAAATGAATGTACAAGTTTTTTTTAACTTCGAACGAGTCTGGAATGAAGCTAAAAGTTGTTTCCAACTTCAATCTAGTCAATAATGAAGCTACAAGTTGTTTCCGGGCTCAAACGAGTCAAGAATGAAACTACAAGTTGATTACAATTTCAACAACCGAAAATCAAGCTACAAGTTGTTTTAACTTCAAACGAGTCTGAAATGAAGCTAAAAGTTGTTTCCAACTTCAATCTACCAATAATGAAGCTACAAGTTGTTTCCGGGTTCAAACGAGTCAAGAATGAAACTACAAGTAGATTACAATTTCAAACAACCGAAAATGAAGCTACAAGTTGTTTTTAACTTCGAAAGAGTTTGGAATGAAGCTACAAGTTGTTTCCAACTTCAATCTACCAATAATGAAGCTACAAGTTGTTTACGGGCTCAAACGAGCAAGAATTAAACTACAAGTTTGATTACAATTTTCAAACAACCGAAAATGAAGCTACAAGTTGTTTTAACTTCAAACGAGTCTGGAATGAAGCTAAAAGTGTTTCAACTTCAATCTACCAATAAAGAACCTACAAGTTGTTTACGGGCTCAAACGAGTCAAGAATGAAACTACAAGTGATTACAATTTCAAAAACCGAAAATCAAGCTACAAGTTGTTTTTACTTCAAACGAGTCTGGAATGAAGCTAAAAGTTGTTTCCAACTTCAATCTACCAATAATGAAGCTACAAGTTGTTCCGGCTCAAACGAGTCAAGAATGAAACTACAAGTTGATTCCAATTTCAAACAACCGAAATGAATGTACAAGTTTTTTTTAACTTCGACGAGTCTGGAATGAAGCTAAAAGTTGTTTCTCCAACTTCAATCTAGTCAATAACGAAGCTACAAGTTGTTCCGGGCTCAAACGAGTCAAGAATGAAACTACAAGTTGATTACAATTTCAAACAACCGAAAATCAAGCTACAAGTTGTTTTTAACTTCAAACGAGTCTGGAATGAAGCTAAAAGTTGTTTCCAACTTCAATCTACCATAATGAAGCTACAAGTTGTTTCCGGGCTCAAACGAGTCAAGAATGAAACTACAAGTAGATTACAATTTCAAACAACCGAAAATGAAGCTAAAAGTTGTTTTTAACTTCGAACGAGTCTGGAATGAAGCTAAAAGTTGTTTCCAACTTCAATCTACCAATAATTAAGCTACAAGTTGTTTACGGGCTCAAACGAGTCAAGAATGAAACTACAAGTTGATTCCAATTTCAAACAACCGAAAATGAATGTACAAGTTTTTTTTAACTTCGAACGAGTCTGGAATGAAGCTAAAAGTTGTTTCCAACTTCAATCTAGTCAATAACGAAGCTACAAGTTGTTTCCGGGCTCAAACGAGTCAAGAATGAAACTACAAGTTGATTACAATTTCAAAAACCGAAAATCAAGCAACAAGTTGTTTTTAACTTCAAACGAGTCTAGAATGAAGCTAAAAGTTGTTTCCAACTTCAATCTACCAATAATGAAGCTATAAGTTGTTTCCGGGCTCAAACGAGTCAAGAATGAAACTACAAGTAGACTACAATTTCAAACAACCGAAAATGAAGCTAAAAGTTGTTTTTAACTTCGAACGAGTCTGGAATGAAGCTAAAAGTTGTTTCCAAGTTCAATCTACCAATAATTAAGCTACAAGTTGTTTACGGCTCAAACGAGTTAGGAATGAAACTACAAGTTGATTACAATTTCAAACAACCGAAAATGAAGCTACATGTTGTTTTAACTTCAAACGACTTTGGAATGAAGCTACAAGTTGTTTCCAACTTCAATCTACCAATAATGAAGCTACAAGTTGTTTACGGGCTCAAACGAGTCAAGAATTAAATTACAAGTTGATTACAATTTCAAACAACCGAAAATGAATGTACAAGTTGTTTTCAACTTCAAACGAGTCTGTAATGAAGCTACAAGTTGTTTCCAACTCCATCTAGTCAATAACGAAGCTACAGTTGTTTCCGGGCTCAAACGAGTCAAGAATGAAACTACAAGTTGATTACAATTTCAAACAACCGAAAATGAAGCTACAAGTTGTTTTTAACTTCAAACGAGTCTGGAATGAAGCTACAAGTTGTTTCCGGGCTCAAACGAGTCAAGAATGAAACTACAAGTTGATTACAATTTCAAACAACCGAAATCAAGCTACAAGTTGTTTTTAACTTCAAACGAGTCTGGAATGAGCTAAAAGTTGTTTCCAACTTCAATCTACCAATAATGAAGCTACAAGTTGTTTACGGACTCAAACGAGTTAAAAATGAAACTACAAGTTGATTCCAATTTCAAACAACCGAAAATGAATGTACAAGTTTTTTTTAACTTCGAACGAGTCTGGAATGAAGCTAAAAGTTGTTTCCAACTTCAATCTAGTCAATAATGAAGCTACAAGTTGTTTCCGGGCTCAAACGAGTCAAGAATGAAACTACAAGTTGATTACAATTTCAAACAACCGAAAATCAAGCTACAAGTTGTTTTTAACTTCAAACGAGTCTGGAATGAAGCTAAAAGTTGTTTCCAACTTCAATCTACCAATAATGAAGCTACAAGTTGTTTCCGGGTTCAAACGAGTCAAGAATGAAACTACAAGTAGATTACAATTTCAAACAACCGAAAATGAAGCTACAAGTTGTTTTTAACTTCGAACGACTTTGGAATGAAGCTACAAGTTGTTTCCAACTTCAATCTACCAATAATGAAGCTACAAGTTGTTTACGGGCTCAAACGAGTCAAGAATGAAACTACAAGTTGATTACAATTTCAAACAACCGAAATGAAGCTACAAGTTGTTTTTAACTTCAAACGAGTCTGGAATGAAGCTAAAAGTTGTTTCCAACTTCAATCTACCAATAATAACTACAAGTTGTTTACGGGCTCAAACGAGTCAAGAATTAAACTACAAGTTGATTACAATTTCAAACAACCGAAAATGAAGCTACAAGTTGTTTTTAACTTCGAACGAGTCTGGAATGAAGCTACAAGTTGTTTCCAACTTCAATCTAGTCAATAATGAAGCTACAAGTTGTTTCCGGGCTCAAACGAGTCAAGAATGAAACTACAAGTAGATTACAATTTCAAACAACCGAAAATGAAGCTACAAGTTGTTTTAACTTCAAACGAGTCTGGAATGAAGCTAAAAGTTGTTTCCAACTTCAATCTACCAATAATGAAGCTACAAGTTGTTTACGGGCTCAAACGAGTCAAGAATGAACTACAAGTTGATTACAATTTCAAACAACCGAAAATGAATGCTACAAGTTGTTTTTAACTTCAAACGAGTCTGGAATGAAGCTAAAAGTTGTTTCCAACTTCAATCTAGTCAATAATGAAGCTACAAGTTGTTTCCGGGCTCAAACGAGTCAAGAATGAAACTACAAGTTGATTACAATTTCAAACAACCGAAATCAAGCTACAAGTTGTTTTTAACTTCAAACGAGTCTAGAATGAAGCTAAAAGTTGTTTCCAACTTCAATCTACCAATAATGAGCTATAAGTTGTTTCCGGGCTCAAACGAGTCAAGAATGAAACTACAAGTTGATTACAATTTCAAACAACCGAAATGAAGCTAAAAGTTGTTTTTAACTTCGAACGAGTCTGGAATGAAGCTAAAGTTGTTTCCAACTTCAATCTACCAATAATTAAGCTACAAGTTGTTTACGGGCTCAAACGAGTTAAGAATGAAACTACAAGTTGATTACAATTTCAAACAACCGAAAATGAAGCTACAAGTTGTTTTAACTTCAAACGAGTTGGAATGAAGCTACAAGTTGTTTCCAACTTCAATCTACCAATAATGAAGCTACAAGTTGTTTACGGGCTCAAACGAGTCAAGAATGAAACTACAAGTTGATTACAATTTCAAACAACCGAAAATGAAGCTACAAGTTGTTTTCAACTTCAAACGAGTCTGTAATGAAGCTACAAGTTGTTTCCAACTCCAATCTAGTCAATAACGAAGCTACAAGTTGTTTCCGGGCTCAAACGAGTCAAGAATGAAACTACAAGTTGATTACAATTTCAAACAACCGAAAATGAAGCTACAAGTTGTTTTTAACTTCAAACGAGTCTGGAATGAAGCTACAAGTTGTTTCCGGGCTCAAACGAGTCAAGAATGAAACTACAAGTTGATTACAATTTCAAACAACCGAAAATCAAGTTACAAGTTGTTTTTAACTTCAAACGAGTCTGGAATGAAGCTAAAAGTTGTTTCCAACTTCAATCTACCAATAATGAAGCTACAAGTTGTTTACGGACTCAAACGAGTTAAAAATGAAACTACAAGTTGATTCCAATTTCAAACAACCGAAAATGAATGTACAAGTTTTTTTTAACTTCGAACGAGTCTGGAATGAAGCTAAAAGTTGTTTCCAACTTCAATCTAGTCAATAATGAAGCTACAAGTTGTTTCCGGGCTCAAACGAGTCAAGAATGAAACTACAAGTTGATTACAATTTCAAACAACCGAAAATCAAGCTACAAGTTGTTTTTAACTTCAAACGAGTCTGAAAAGCTAAAAGTTGTTTCCAACTTCAATCTACCAATAATGAAGCTACAAGTTGTTTCCGGGCTCAAACGAGTCAAGAATGAAACTACAAGTAGATTACAATTTCAAACAACCGAAAATGAAGCTACAAGTTGTTTTTAACTTCGAAAGAGTTTGGAATGAAGCTACAAGTTGTTTCCAACTTCAATCTACCAATAATGAAGCTACAAGTTGTTTACGGGCTCAAACGAGTCAAGAATGAAACTACAAGTTGATTACAATTTCAAACAACCGAAAATGAAGCTACAAGTTGTTTTTAACTTCAAACGAGTCTGGAATGAAGCTAAAAGTTGTTTCCAACTTCAATCTACCAATAATGAAGCTACAAGTTGTTTACGGGCTCAAACGAGTCAAGAATGAAACTACAAGTTGATTACAATTTCAAACAACCGAAAATGAAGCTACAAGTTGTTTTTAACTTCAAACGAGTCTGGAATGAAGCTAAAGTTGTTTCCAACTTCAATCTAGTCAATAATGAAGCTACAAGTTGTTTCCGGGCTCAAACGAGTCAAGAATGAAACTACAAGTTGATTACAATTTCAAACAACCGAAAATGAAGCTACAAGTTGTTTTAACTTCGAACGAGTCTGGAATGAAGCTAAAAGTTGTTTCCAACTTCAATCTAGTCCAATAATGAAGCTACAAGTTGTTTCCGGGCTCAAACGAGTCAAGAATGAAACTACAAGTTGATTACAATTTCAAACAACCGAAAATGAAGCTACAAGTTGTTTTTAACTTCAAACGAGTCTGGAATGAAGCTAAAAGTTGTTTCCAACTTCAATCTACCAATAATGAAGCTACAAGTTGTTTACGGGCTCAAACGAGTCAAGAATGAAACTACAAGTTGATTACAATTTCAAACAACCGAAAATGAAGCTAAAAGTTGTTTTTAACTTCGAACGAGTCTGGAATGAAGCTAAAAGTTGTTTCCAACTTCAATCTACCAATAATGAAGCTACAAGTTGTTTACGGGCTCAAACGAGTCAAGAATGAAACTACAAGTTGATTCCAATTTCAAACAACCGAAAATGAATGTACAAGTTTTTTTAACTTCGAACGAGTCTGGAATGAAGCTAAAAGTTGTTTCCAACTTCAATCTAGTCAATAACGAAGCTACAAGTTGTTTCCGGGCTCAAACGAGTCAAGAATGAAACTACAAGTTGATTACAATTTCAAAAACCGAAAATCAAGCTACAAGTTGTTTTTAACTTCAAACGAGTCTGGAATGAAGCTAAAAGTTGTTTCCAACTTCAATCTACCAATAATGAAGCTACAAGTTGTTTCCGGGCTCAAACGAGTCAAGAATGAAACTACAAGTAGATTACAATTTCAAACAACCGAAAATGAAGCTACAAGTTGTTTTTAACTTCGAACGAGTCTGGAATGAAGCTAAAAGTTGTTTCCAACTTCAATCTACCAATAATGAAGCTACAAGTTGTTTACGGGCTCAAACGAGTCAAGAATGAAACTACAAGTTGATTACAATTTCAAACACCGAAAATGAAGCTACAAGTGTTTTTAACTTCAAACGAGTCTGGAATGAAGCTAAAAGTTGTTTCCAACTTCAATCTACCAATAATGAAGCTACAAGTTGTTTCCGGGCTCAAACGAGTCAAGAATGAAACTACAAGTTGATTACAATTTCAAACAACCGAAAATGAAGCTACAAGTTGTTTTTAACTTCAAACGAGTCTGGAATGAAGCTACAAGTTGTTTCCAACTTCAATCTAGCCAATAATGAAGCTACAAGTTGTTTACGGGCTCAACGAGTCAAGAATGAAACTACAAGTTGATTACAATTTCAAACAACCGAAAATGAAGCTACAAGTTGTTTTTAACTTCAAACGAGTCTGGAATGAAGCTAAAAGTTGTTTCCAACTTCAATCTAGTCATAATGAAGCTACAAGTTGTTTCCGGGCTCAAACGAGTCAAGAATGAAACTACAAGTTGATTACAATTTCAAAAAACCGAAAATCAAGCTACAAGTTGTTTTTAACTTCAAACGAGTCTGGAATGAAGCTAAAAGTTGTTTCCAACTTCAATCTACCAATAATGAAGCTATAAGTTGTTTCCGGGCTCAAACGAGTCAAGAATGAAACTACAAGTAGATTACAATTTCAAACAACCGAAAATGAAGCTAAAAGTTGTTTTTAACTTCGAACGAGTCTGGAATGAAGCTAAAAGTTGTTTCCAACTTCAATCTACCAATAATTAAGCACAAGTTGTTTACGGGCTCAAACGAGTTAGAATGAAACTACAAGTTGATTACAATTTCAAACAACCGAAAATGAAGCTACAATGTTGTTTTTAACTTCAAACGACGTTGGAATGAAGCTACAAGTTGTTTCCAACTTCAATCTACCAATAATGAAGCTACAAGTTGTTTACGGGCTCAAACGAGTCAAGAATGAAACTACAAGTTGATTACAATTTCAAACAACCGAAAATGAAGCTACAAGTTGTTTTTAACTTCAAACGAGTCTGGAATGAAGCTAAAAGTTGTTTCCAACTTCAATCTACCAATAATGAAGCTACAAGTTGTTTACGGGCTCAAACGAGTCAAGAATGAAACTACAAGTTGATTACAATTTCAAACAACCGAAAATCAAGCTACAAGTTGTTTTTAACTTCAAACGAGTCTGGAATGAAGCTAAAAGTTGTTTCCAACTTCAATCTACCAATAATGAAGCTACAAGTTGTTTCCGGGCTCAAACGAGTCAAGAATGAAACTACAAGTTGATTCCAATTTCAAACAACCGAAAATGAATGTACAAGTTTTTTTTAACTTCGAACGAGTCTGGAATGAAGCTAAAAGTTGTTTCCAACTTCAATCTAGTCAATAATGAAGCTACAAGTTGTTTCCGGGCTCAAACGAGTCAAGAATGAAACTACAAGTTGATTACAATTTCAAACAACCGAAAATCAAGCTACAAGTTGTTTTTAACTTCAAACGAGTCTGGAATGAAGCTAAAAGTTGTTTCCAACTTCAATCTACCAATAATGAAGCTACAAGTTGTTTCCGGGCTCAAACGAGTCAAGAATGAAACTACAAGTTGATTACAATTTCAAACAACCGAAAATGAAGCTACAAGTTGTTTTTAACTTCGAACGAGTCTGGAATGAAGCTAAAAGTTGTTTCCAACTTCAATCTACCAATAATTAAGCTACAAGTTGTTTACGGGCTCAAACGAGTCAAGAATGAAACTACAAGTTGATTCCAATTTCAAACAACCGAAAATGAATGTACAAGTTTTTTTAACTTCGAACGAGTCTGGAATGAAGCTAAAAGTTGTTTCCAACTTCAATCTAGTCAATAACGAAGCTACAAGTTGTTTCCGGGCTCAAACGAGTCAAGAATGAAACTACAAGTTGATTACAATTTCAAAAACCGAAAATCAAGCTACAAGTTGTTTTTAACTTCAAACGAGTCTGGAATGAAGCTAAAAGTTGTTTCCAACTTCAATCTACCAATAATGAAGCTATAAGTTGTTTCCGGGCTCAAACGAGTCAAGAATGAAACTACAAGTAGATTACAATTTCAAACAACCGAAAATGAAGCTAAAAGTTGTTTTTAACTTCGAACGAGTCTGGAATGAAGCTAAAAGTTGTTTCCAACTTCAATCTACCAATAATTAAGCTACAAGTTGTTTACGGGCTCAAACGAGTTAGGAATGAAACTACAAGTTGATTACAATTTCAAACAACCGAAAATGAAGCTACAAGTTGTTTTTAACTTCAAACGACTTTGGAATGAAGCTACAAGTTGTTTCCAACTTCAATCTACCAATAATGAAGCTACAAGTTGTTTACGGGCTCAAACGAGTCAAGAATTAAATTACAAGTTGATTACAATTTCAAACAACCGAAAATGAATGTACAAGTTGTTTTCAACTTCAAACGAGTCTGGAATGAAGCTAAAAGTTGTTTCCAACTCAATCTAGTCAATAATGAAGCTACAAGTTGTTTCCGGGCTCAAACGAGTCAAGAATGAAACTACAAGTTGATTACAATTTCAAACAACCGAAAATGAAGCTACAAGTTGTTTTTAACTTCAAACGAGTCTGGAATGAAGCTAAAAGTTGTTTCCAACTTCAATCTACCAATAATGAAGCTACAAGTTGTTTCCGGGCTCAAACGAGTCAAGAATGAAACTACAAGTTGATTACAATTTCAAACAACCGAAAATCAAGCTACAAGTTGTTTTTAACTTCAAACGAGTCTGGAATGAAGCTAAAAGTTGTTTCCAACTTCAATCTACCAATAATGAAGCTACAAGTTGTTTACGGGCTCAAACGAGTCAAGAATGAAACTACAAGTTGATTCCAATTTCAAACAACCGAAAATGAATGTACAAGTTGTTTTTAACTTCAAACGAGTCTGGAATGAAGCTAAAAGTTGTTTCCAACTTCAATCTAGTCAATAATGAAGCTACAAGTTGTTTCCGGGCTCAAACGAGTCAAGAATGAAACTACAAGTTGATTACAATTTCAAACAACCGAAAATCAAGCTACAAGTTGTTTTTAACTTCAAACGAGTCTGGAATGAAGCTAAAAGTTGTTTCCAACTTCAATCTACCAATAATGAAGCTACAAGTTGTTTACGGGCTCAAACGAGTCAAGAATGAAACTACAAGTAGATTACAATTTCAAACAACCGAAAATGAAGCTACAAGTTGTTTTTAACTTCGAAAGAGTTTGGAATGAAGCTACAAGTTGTTTCCAACTTCAATCTACCAATAATGAAGCTACAAGTTGTTTCCGGGCTCAAACGAGTCAAGAATGAAACTACAAGTTGATTACAATTTCAAACAACCGAAAATGAAGCTACAAGTTGTTTTTAACTTCAAACGAGTCTGGAATGAAGCTAAAAGTTGTTTCCAACTTCAATCTACCAATAATGAAGCTACAAGTTGTTTACGGGCTCAAACGAGTCAAGAATGAAACTACAAGTTGATTCCAATTTCAAACAACCGAAAATGAATGTACAAGTTTTTTTTAACTTCGAACGAGTCTGGAATGAAGCTAAAAGTTGTTTCCAACTTCAATCTAGTCAATAACGAAGCTACAAGTTGTTTCCGGGCTCAAACGAGTCAAGAATGAAACTACAAGTTGATTACAATTTCAAAAACCGAAAATCAAGCAACAAGTTGTTTTTAACTTCAAACGAGTCTGAATGAAGCTAAAAGTTGTTTCCAACTTCAATCTACCAATAATGAAGCTACAAGTTGTTTCCGGGCTCAAACGAGTCAAGAATGAAACTACAAGTAGATTACAATTTCAAACAACCGAAAATGAAGCTAAAAGTTGTTTTTAACTTCGAACGAGTCTGGAATGAAGCTAAAAGTTGTTTCCAACTTCAATCTACCAATAATGAAGCTACAAGTTGTTTACGGGCTCAAACGAGTCAAGAATGAAACTACAAGTTGATTACAATTTCAAACAACCGAAAATGAAGCTACAAGTTGTTTTTAACTTCAAACGAGTCTGGAATGAAGCTAAAAGTTGTTTCCAACTTCAATCTACCAATAATGAAGCTACAAGTTGTTTACGGGCTCAAACGAGTCAAGAATGAAACTACAAGTTGATTACAATTTCAAACAACCGAAAATGAAGCTACAAGTTGTTTTTAACTTCGAACGAGTCTGGAATGAAGCTAAAAGTTGTTTCCAACTTCAATCTACCAATAATGAAGCTACAAGTTGTTTACGGGCTCAAACGAGTCAAGAATGAAACTACAAGTTGTTTACAATTTCAAACAACCGAAAATGAAGCTACAAGTTGTTTTTAACTTCAAACGAGTCTGGAATGAAGCTAAAAGTTGTTTCCAACTTCAATCTACCAATAATGAAGCTACAAGTTGTTTCCGGGCTCAAACGAGTCAAGAATGAAACTACAAGTTGATTACAATTTCAAACAACCGAAAATGAAGCTACAAGTTGTTTTTAACTTCAAACGAGTCTGGAATGAAGCTAAAAGTTGTTTCCAACTTCAATCTACCAATAATGAAGCTACAAGTTGTTTACGGACTCAACGAGTCAAGAATGAAACTACAAGTTGATTCCAATTTCAAACAACCGAAAATGAATGTACAAGTTTTTTTTAACTTCGAACGAGTCTGGAATGAAGCTAAAAGTTGTTTCCAACTTCAATCTAGTCAATAATGAAGCTACAAGTTGTTTCCGGCTCAACGAGTCAAGAATGAAACTACAAGTTGATTACAATTTCAAACAACCGAAAATCAAGCTACAAGTTGTTTTTAACTTCAAACGAGTCTGGAATGAAGCTAAAAGTTGTTTCCAACTTCAATCTACCAATAATGAAGCTACAAGTTGTTTCCGGGCTCAAACGAGTCAAGAATGAAACTACAAGTAGATTACAATTTCAAACAACCGAAAATGAAGCTACAAGTTGTTTTTAACTTCGAAAGAGTTTGGAATGAAGCTACAAGTTGTTTCCAACTTCAATCTACCAATAATGAAGCTACAAGTTGTTTACGGGCTCAAACGAGTCGAGAATTAAACTATAAGTTGATTACAATTTCAAACAACCGAAAATGAAGCTACAAGTTGTTTTTAACTTCAAACGAGTCTGGAATGAAGCTAAAAGTTGTTTCCAACTTCAATCTACCAATAAGAAGCCTACAAGTTGTTTACGGGCTCAAACGAGTCAAGAATGAAACTACAAGTTGATTACAATTTCAAAAACCGAAAATCAAGCTACAAGTTGTTTTTAACTTCAAACGAGTCTGGAATGAAGCTAAAAGTTGTTTCCAACTTCAATCTACCAATAATGAAGCTACAAGTTGTTTCCGGGCTCAAACGAGTCAAGAATGAAACTACAAGTTGATTCCAATTTCAAACAACCGAAAATGAATGTACAAGTTTTTTTAACTTCGAATGAGTCTGGAATGAAGCTAAAAGTTGTTTCCAACTTCAATCTAGTCAATAACGAAGCTACAAGTTGTTTCCGGGCTCAAACGAGTCAAGAATGAAACTACAAGTTGATTACAATTTCAAACAACCGAAAATCAAGCTACAAGTTGTTTTTAACTTCAAACGAGTCTGGAATGAAGCTAAAAGTTGTTTCCAACTTCAATCTACTAATAATGAAGCTACAAGTTGTTTCCGGGTTCAAACGAGTCAAGAATGAAACTACAAGTAGATTACAATTTCAAACAACCGAAAATGAAGCTACAAGTTGTTTTTAACTTCGAAAGAGTTTGGAATGAAGCTACAAGTTGTTTCCAACTTCAATCTACCAATAATGAAGCTACAAGTTGTTTACGGGCTCAAACGAGTCAAGAATGAAACTACAAGTTGATTACAATTTCAAACAACCGAAAATGAAGCTACAAGTTGTTTTTAACTTCAAACGAGTATGGAATGAAGCTAAAAGTTGTTTCCAACTTCAATCTAGTCAATAATGAAGCTACAAGTTGTTTCCGGGCTCAAACGAGTCAAGAATGAAACTACAAGTTGATTACAATTTCAAACAACCGAAAATCAAGCTACAAGTTGTTTTTAACTTCAAACGAGTCTGGAATGAAGCTAAAAGTTGTTTCCAACTTCAATCTACCAATAATGAAGCTACAAGTTGTTTCCGGGCTCAAACGAGTCAAGAATGAAACTACAAGTTGATTACAATTTCAAACAACCGAAAATGAAGCTACAAGTTGTTTTTAACTTCAAACGAGTCTGGAATGAAGCTAAAAGTTGTTTCCAACTTCAATCTACCAATAATGAAGCTACAAGTTGTTTACGGGCTCAAACGAGTCAAGAATGAAACTACAAGTTGATTACAATTTCAAACAACCGAAAATGAATGCTACAAGTTGTTTTTAACTTCGAACGAGTCTGGAATGAAGCTAAAAGTTGTTTCCAACTTCAATCTAGTCAATAACGAAGCTACAAGTTGTTTCCGGGCTCAAACGAGTCAAGAATGAAACTACAAGTTGATTACAATTTCAAAAACCGAAAATCAAGCAACAAGTTGTTTTTAACTTCAAACGAGTCTAGAATGAAGCTAAAAGTTGTTTCCAACTTCAATCTACCAATAATGAAGCTATAAGTTGTTTCCGGGCTCAAACGAGTCAAGAATGAAACTACAAGTAGATTACAATTTCAAACAACCGAAAATGAAGCTAAAAGTTGTTTTTAACTTCGAACGAGTCTGGAATGAAGCTAAAAGTTGTTTCCAAGTTCAATCTACCAATAATTAAGCTACAAGTTGTTTACGGGCTCAAACGAGTTAGGAATGAAACTACAAGTTGATTACAATTTCAAACAACCGAAAATGAAGCTACATGTTGTTTTTAACTTCAAACGACTTTGGAATGAAGCTACAAGTTGTTTCCAACTTCAATCTACCAATAATGAAGCTACAAGTTGTTTACGGGCTCAAACGAGTCAAGAATTAAATTACAAGTTGATTACAATTTCAAACAACCGAAAATGAATGTACAAGTTGTTTTCAACTTCAAACGAGTCTGGAATGAAGCTAAAAGTTGTTTCCAACTTCAATCTAGTCAATAATGAAGCTACAAGTTGTTTCCGGGCTCAAACGAGTCAAGAATGAAACTACAAGTTGATTACAATTTCAAACAACCGAAAATGAAGCTACAAGTTGTTTTTAACTTCAAACGAGTCTGGAATGAAGCTAAAAGTTGTTTCCAACTTCAATCTACCAATAATGAAGCTACAAGTTGTTTCCGGGCTCAAACGAGTCAAGAATGAAACTACAAGTTGATTACAATTTCAAACAACCGAAAATCAAGCTACAAGTTGTTTTTAACTTCAAACGAGTCTGGAATGAAGCTAAAAGTTGTTTCCAACTTCAATCTACCAATAATGAAGCTACAAGTTGTTTACGGGCTCAAACGAGTCAAGAATGAAACTACAAGTTGATTACAATTTCAAACAACCGAAAATGAAGCTACAAGTTGTTTTTAACTTCGAACGAGTCTGGAATGAAGCTAAAAGTTGTTTCCAACTTCAATCTAGTCAATAATGAAGCTACAAGTTGTTTCCGGGCTCAAACGAGTCAAGAATGAAACTACAAGTTGATTACAATTTCAAACAACCGAAAATCAAGCTACAAGTTGTTTTTAACTTCAAACGAGTCTGAATGAAGCTAAAAGTTGTTTCCAACTTCAATCTACCAATAATGAAGCTACAAGTTGTTTCCGGGCTCAAACGAGTCAAGAATGAAACTACAAGTAGATTACAATTTCAAACAACCGAAAATGAAGCTACAAGTTGTTTTTAACTTCGAAAGAGTTGGAATGAAGCTACAAGTTGTTTCCAACTTCAATCTACCAATAATGAAGCTACAAGTTGTTTACGGGCTCAAACGAGTCAAGAATGAAACTACAAGTTGATTACAATTTCAAACAACCGAAAATGAAGCTACAAGTTGTTTTTAACTTCAAACGAGTCTGGAATGAAGCTAAAAGTTGTTTCCAACTTCAATCTACCAATAATGAAGCTACAAGTTGTTTACGGGCTCAAACGAGTCAAGAATGAAACTACAAGTTGATTACAATTTCAAAAACCGAAAATCAAGCTACAAGTTGTTTTTAACTTCAAACGAGTCTGGAATGAAGCTAAAAGTTGTTTCCAACTTCAATCTACCAATAATGAAGCTACAAGTTGTTTCCGGGCTCAAACGAGTCAAGAATGAAACTACAAGTTGATTACAATTTCAAACAACCGAAAATGAATGTACAAGTTGTTTTTAACTTCGAACGAGTCTGGAATGAAGCTAAAAGTTGTTTCCAACTTCAATCTAGTCAATAACGAAGCTACAAGTTGTTTCCGGGCTCAAACGAGTCAAGAATGAAACTACAAGTTGATTACAATTTCAAACAACCGAAAATCAAGCTACAAGTTGTTTTTAACTTCAAACGAGTCTGGAATGAAGCTAAAAGTTGTTTCCAACTTCAATCTACCAATAATGAAGCTACAAGTTGTTTCCGGCTCAAACGAGTCAAGAATGAAACTACAAGTTGATTACAATTTCAAACAACCGAAAATGAAGCTACAAGTTGTTTTTAACTTCGAACGAGTCTGGAATGAAGCTAAAAGTTGTTTCCAACTTCAATCTACCAATAATGAAGCTACAAGTTGTTTACGGGCTCAAACGAGTCAAGAATGAAACTACAAGTTGATTACAATTTCAAACAACCGAAAATGAAGCTACAAGTTGTTTTTAACTTCAAACGAGTCTGGAATGAAGCTAAAAGTTGTTTCCAACTTCAATCTAGTCAATAATGAAGCTACAAGTTGTTTCCGGGCTCAAACGAGTCAAGAATGAAACTACAAGTTGATTACAATTTCAAACAACCGAAAATCAAGCTACAAGTTGTTTTTAACTTCAAACGAGTCTGGAATGAAGCTAAAAGTTGTTTCCAACTTCAATCTACCAATAATGAAGCTACAAGTTGTTTCCGGGCTCAAACGAGTCAAGAATGAAACTACAAGTTGATTACAATTTCAAACAACCGAAAATGAAGCTACAAGTTGTTTTTAACTTCGAACGAGTCTGGAATGAAGCTAAAAGTTGTTTCCAACTTCAATCTACCAATAATGAAGCTACAAGTTGTTTACGGGCTCAAACGAGTCAAGAATGAAACTACAAGTTGATTACAATTTCAAACAACCGAAAATGAAGCTACAAGTTGTTTTTAACTTCAAACGAGTCTGGAATGAAGCTAAAAGTTGTTTCCAACTTCAATCTACCAATAATGAAGCTACAAGTTGTTTCCGGGCTCAAACGAGTCAAGAATGAAACTACAAGTTGATTACAATTTCAAACAACCGAAAATGAAGCTACAAGTTGTTTTTAACTTCAAACGAGTCTGGAATGAAGCTAAAAGTTGTTTCCAACTTCAATCTACCAATAATGAAGCTACAAGTTGTTTACGGGCTCAAACGAGTCAAGAATGAAACTACAAGTTGATTACAATTTCAAACAACCGAAAATGAAGCTACAAGTTGTTTTTAACTTCGAACGAGTCTGGAATGAAGCTAAAAGTTGTTTCCAACTTCAATCTACCAATAATGAAGCTACAAGTTGTTTCCGGGCTCAAACGAGTCAAGAATGAAACTACAAGTTGATTACAATTTCAAACAACCGAAAATGAAGCTACAAGTTGTTTTTAACTTCAAACGAGTCTGGAATGAAGCTAAAAGTTGTTTCCAACTTCAATCTACCAATAATGAAGCTACAAGTTGTTTCCGGGCTCAAACGAGTCAAGAATGAAACTACAAGTTGATTACAATTTCAAACAACCGAAAATGAATGCTACAAGTTGTTTTTAACTTCAAACGAGTCTGGAATGAAGCTAAAAGTTGTTTCCAACTTCAATCTAGTCAATAATGAAGCTACAAGTTGTTTCCGGGCTCAAACGAGTCAAGAATGAAACTACAAGTTGATTACAATTTCAAACAACCGAAAATCAAGCTACAAGTTGTTTTTAACTTCAAACGAGTCTGGAATGAAGCTAAAAGTTGTTTCCAACTTCAATCTACTAATAATGAAGCTACAAGTTGTTTCCGGGCTCAAACGAGTCAAGAATGAAACTACAAGTAGATTACAATTTCAAACAACCGAAAATGAAGCTACAAGTTGTTTTTAACTTCGAAAGAGTCTGGAATGAAGCTACAAGTTGTTTCCAACTTCAATCTACCAATAATGAAGCTACAAGTTGTTTCCGGGCTCAAACGAGTCAAGAATGAAACTACAAGTTGATTACAATTTCAAACAACCGAAAATGAAGCTACAAGTTGTTTTTAACTTCAAACGAGTATGGAATGAAGCTAAAAGTTGTTTCCAACTTCAATCTAGTCAATAATGAAGCTACAAGTTGTTTCCGGGCTCAAACGAGTCAAGAATGAAACTACAAGTTGATTACAATTTCAAACAACCGAAAATGAAGCTACAAGTTGTTTTTAACTTCAAACGAGTCTGGAATGAAGCTAAAAGTTGTTTCCAACTTCAATCTACCAATAATGAAGCTATAAGTTGTTTCCGGGCTCAAACGAGTCAAGAATGAAACTACAAGTTGATTACAATTTCAAACAACCGAAAATGAAGCTACAAGTTGTTTTTAACTTCAACGAGTCTGGAATGAAGCTAAAAGTTGTTTCCAACTTCAATCTACCAATAATGAAGCTACAAGTTGTTTACGGGCTCAAACGAGTCAAGAATGAAACTACAAGTTGATTACAATTTCAAACAACCGAAAATGAAGCTACAAGTTGTTTTTAACTTCGAACGAGTCTGGAATGAAGCTAAAAGTTGTTTCCAACTTCAATCTACCAATAATGAAGCTACAAGTTGTTTCCGGGCTCAAACGAGTCAAGAATGAAACTACAAGTTGATTACAATTTCAAACAACCGAAAATGAAGCTACAAGTTGTTTTTAACTTCAAACGAGTCTGGAATGAAGCTAAAAGTTGTTTCCAACTTCAATCTACCAATAATGAAGCTACAAGTTGTTTACGGGCTCAAACGAGTCAAGAATGAAACTACAAGTTGATTCCAATTTCAAACAACCGAAAATGAATGTACAAGTTGTTTTTAACTTCGAACGAGTCTGGAATGAAGCTAAAAGTTGTTTCCAACTTCAATCTAGTCAATAATGAAGCTACAAGTTGTTTCCGGGCTCAAACGAGTCAAGAATGAAACTACAAGTTGATTACAATTTCAAACAACCGAAAATCAAGCTACAAGTTGTTTTTAACTTCAAACGAGTCTGAATGAAGCTAAAAGTTGTTTCCAACTTCAATCTACCAATAATGAAGCTACAAGTTGTTTCCGGGCTCAAACGAGTCAAGAATGAAACTACAAGTAGATTACAATTTCAAACAACCGAAAATGAAGCTACAAGTTGTTTTTAACTTCGAACGAGTCTGGAATGAAGCTAAAAGTTGTTTCCAACTTCAATCTACCAATAATGAAGCTACAAGTTGTTTACGGGCTCAAACGAGTCAAGAATGAAACTACAAGTTGATTACAATTTCAAACAACCGAAAATGAAGCTACAAGTTGTTTTTAACTTCAAACGAGTCTGGAATGAAGCTAAAAGTTGTTTCCAACTTCAATCTAGTCAATAATGAAGCTACAAGTTGTTTCCGGGCTCAAACGAGTCAAGAATGAAACTACAAGTTGATTACAATTTCAAACAACCGAAAATCAAGCTACAAGTTGTTTTTAACTTCAAACGAGTCTGGAATGAAGCTAAAAGTTGTTTCCAACTTCAATCTACCAATAATGAAGCTACAAGTTGTTTCCGGGCTCAAACGAGTCAAGAATGAAACTACAAGTTGATTACAATTTCAAACAACCGAAAATGAAGCTACAAGTTGTTTTTAACTTCAAACGAGTCTGGAATGAAGCTAAAAGTTGTTTCCAACTTCAATCTACCAATAATGAAGCTACAAGTTGTTTACGGGCTCAAACGAGTCAAGAATGAAACTACAAGTTGATTACAATTTCAAACAACCGAAAATGAAGCTACAAGTTGTTTTTAACTTCGAACGAGTCTGGAATGAAGCTAAAAGTTGTTTCCAACTTCAATCTACCAATAATGAAGCTACAAGTTGTTTACGGGCTCAAACGAGTTAAGAATGAAACTACAAGTTGATTACAATTTCAAACAACCGAAAATGAAGCTACAAGTTGTTTTTAACTTCAAACGAGTCTGGAATGAAGCTAAAAGTTGTTTCCAACTTCAATCTACCAATAATGAAGCTACAAGTTGTTTACGGGCTCAAACGAGTCAAGAATGAAACTACAAGTTGATTCCAATTTCAAACAACCGAAAATGAATGTACAAGTTTTTTTTAACTTCGAACGAGTCTGGAATGAAGCTAAAAGTTGTTTCCAACTTCAATCTAGTCAATAACGAAGCTACAAGTTGTTTCCGGGCTCAAACGAGTCAAGAATGAAACTACAAGTTGATTACAATTTCAAACAACCGAAAATCAAGCTACAAGTTGTTTTTAACTTCAAACGAGTCTGAATGAAGCTAAAAGTTGTTTCCAACTTCAATCTACTAATAATGAAGCTACAAGTTGTTTCCGGGCTCAAACGAGTCAAGAATGAAACTACAAGTAGATTACAATTTCAAACAACCGAAAATGAAGCTACAAGTTGTTTTTAACTTCGAAAGAGTTTGGAATGAAGCTACAAGTTGTTTCCAACTTCAATCTACCAATAATGAAGCTACAAGTTGTTTACGGGCTCAAACGAGTCAAGAATGAAACTACAAGTTGATTACAATTTCAAACAACCGAAAATGAAGCTACAAGTTGTTTTTAACTTCAAACGAGTATGGAATGAAGCTAAAAGTTGTTTCCAACTTCAATCTAGTCAATAATGAAGCTACAAGTTGTTTCCGGGCTCAAACGAGTCAAGAATGGAACTACAAGTTGATTACAATTTCAAACAACCGAAAATCAAGCTACAAGTTGTCTTTAACTTCAAACGAGTCTGGAATGAAGCTAAAAGTTGTTTCCAACTTCAATCTACCAATAATGAAGCTACAAGTTGTTTCCGGGCTCAAACGAGTCAAGAATGAAACTACAAGTTGATTACAATTTCAAACAACCGAAAATGAAGCTACAAGTTGTTTTTAACTTCAAACGAGTCTGGAATGAAGCTAAAAGTTGTTTCCAACTTCAATCTACCAATAATGAAGCTACAAGTTGTTTACGGGCTCAAACGAGTAAGAATGAAACTACAAGTTGATTACAATTTCAAACAACCGAAAATGAAGCTACAAGTTGTTTTTAACTTCGAACGAGTCTGGAATGAAGCTAAAAGTTGTTTCCAACTTCAATCTACCAATAATGAAGCTACAAGTTGTTTACGGGCTCAAACGAGTCAAGAATGAAACTACAAGTTGATTACAATTTCAAACAACCGAAAATGAAGCTACAAGTTGTTTTTAACTTCAAACGAGTCTGGAATGAAGCTAAAAGTTGTTTCCAACTTCAATCTACCAATAATGAAGCTACAAGTTGTTTACGGGCTCAAACGAGTCAAGAATGAAACTACAAGTTGATTACAATTTCAAACAACCGAAAATAAAGCTACAAGTTGTTTTTAACTTCAAACGAGTCTGGAATGAAGCTAAAAGTTATTTCCAACTTCAATCTACCAATAATGAAGCTACAAGTTGTTTACGGACTCAAACGAGTCAAGAATGAAACTACAAGTTGATTCCAATTTCAAACAACCGAAAATGAATGTACAAGTTTATTTTAACTTCGAACGAGTCTGGAATGAAGCTAAAAGTTGTTTCCAACTTCAATCTAGTCAATAACGAAGCTACAAGTTGTTTCCGGGCTCAAACGAGTCAAGAATGAAACTACAAGTTGATTACAATTTCAAAAACCGAAAATCAAGCTACAAGTTGTTTTTAACTTCAAACGAGTCTGGAATGAAGCTAAAAGTTGTTTCCAACTTCAATCTACCAATAATGAAGCTACAAGTTGTTTCCGGGCTCAAACGAGTCAAGAATGAAACTACAAGTAGATTACAATTTCAAACAACCGAAAATGAAGCTAAAAGTTGTTTTTAACTTCGAACGAGTCTGGAATGAAGCTAAAAGTTGTTTCCAACTTCAATCTACCAATAATTAAGCTACAAGTTGTTTACGGGCTCAAACGAGTCAAGAATGAAACTACAAGTTGATTCCAATTTCAAACAACCGAAAATGAATGTACAAGTTTTTTTAACTTCGAACGAGTCTGGAATGAAGCTAAAAGTTGTTTCCAACTTCAATCTAGTCAATAACGAAGCTACAAGTTGTTTCCGGGCTCAAACGAGTCAAGAATGAAACTACAAGTTGATTACAATTTCAAAAACCGAAAATCAAGCAACAAGTTGTTTTTAACTTCAAACGAGTCTAGAATGAAGCTAAAAGTTGTTTCCAACTTCAATCTACCAATAATGAAGCTATAAGTTGTTTCCGGGCTCAAACGAGTCAAGAATGAAACTACAAGTAGATTACAATTTCAAACAACCGAAAATGAAGCTAAAAGTTGTTTTTAACTTCGAACGAGTCTGGAATGAAGCTAAAAGTTGTTTCCAAGTTCAATCTACCAATAATTAAGCTACAAGTTGTTTACGGGCTCAAACGAGTTAGGAATGAAACTACAAGTTGATTACAATTTCAAACAACCGAAAATGAAGCTACATGTTGTTTTTAACTTCAAACGACTTTGGAATGAAGCTACAAGTTGTTTCCAACTTCAATCTACCAATAATGAAGCTACAAGTTGTTTACGGGCTCAAACGAGTCAAGAATTAAATTACAAGTTGATTACAATTTCAAACAACCGAAAATGAATGTACAAGTTGTTTTCAACTTCAAACGAGTCTGTAATGAAGCTACAAGTTGTTTCCAACTCCAATCTAGTCAATAACGAAGCTACAAGTTGTTTCCGGGCTCAAACGAGTCAAGAATGAAACTACAAGTTGATTACAATTTCAAACAACCGAAAATGAAGCTACAAGTTGTTTTTAACTTCAAACGAGTCTGGAATGAAGCTAAAAGTTGTTTCCAACTTCAATCTACCAATAATGAAGCTACAAGTTGTTTCCGGGCTCAAACGAGTCAAGAATGAAACTACAAGTTGATTACAATTTCAAACAACCGAAAATCAAGCTACAAGTTGTTTTTAACTTCAAACGAGTCTGGAATGAAGCTAAAAGTTGTTTCCAACTTCAATCTACCAATAATGAAGCTACAAGTTGTTTACGGACTCAAACGAGTCAAGAATGAAACTACAAGTTGATTCCAATTTCAAACAACCGAAAATGAATGTACAAGTTTTTTTAACTTCGAACGAGTCTGGAATGAAGCTAAAAGTTGTTTCCAACTTCAATCTAGTCAATAATGAAGCTACAAGTTGTTTCCGGGCTCAAACGAGTCAAGAATGAAACTACAAGTTGATTACAATTTCAAACAACCGAAAATCAAGCTACAAGTGTTTTTAACTTCAAACGAGTCTGGAATGAAGCTAAAAGTTGTTTCCAACTTCAATCTACCAATAATGAAGCTACAAGTTGTTTCCGGGCTCAAACGAGTCAAGAATGAAACTACAAGTTGATTACAATTTCAAACAACCGAAAATGAAGCTACAAGTTGTTTTTAACTTCGAACGAGTCTGGAATGAAGCTAAAAGTTGTTTCCAACTTCAATCTACCAATAATGAAGCTACAAGTTGTTTCCGGGCTCAAACGAGTCAAGAATGAAACTACAAGTTGATTACAATTTCAAACAACCGAAAATGAAGCTACAAGTTGTTTTTAACTTCAAACGAGTCTGGAATGAAGCTAAAAGTTGTTTCCAACTTCAATCTACCAATAATGAACCTACAAGTTGTTTACGGGCTCAAACGAGTCAAGAATGAAACTACAAGTAGATTACAATTTCAAACAACCGAAAATGAAGCTACAAGTTGTTTTTAACTTCGAACGAGTCTGGAATGAAGCTAAAAGTTGTTTCCAACTTCAATCTACCAATAATGAAGCTACAAGTTGTTTCCGGGCTCAAACGAGTCAAGAATGAAACTACAAGTAGATTACAATTTCAAACAACCGAAAATGAAGCTACAAGTTGTTTTTAACTTCGAACGAGTCTGGAATGAAGCTAAAAGTTGTTTCCAACTTCAATCTACCAATAATGAAGCTACAAGTTGTTTACGGGCTCAAACGAGTCAAGAATGAAACTACAAGTTGATTCCAATTTCAAACAACCGAAAATGAATGTACAAGTTGTTTTTAACTTCAAACGAGTCTGAAATGAAGCTAAAAGTTGTTTCCAACTTCAATCTAGTCAATAACGAAGCTACAAGTTGTTTCCGGGCTCAAACGAGTCAAGAATGAAACTACAAGTTGATTACAATTTCAAAAACCGAAAATCAAGCTACAAGTTGTTTTTAACTTCAAACGAGTCTGGAATGAAGCTAAAAGTTGTTTCCAACTTCAATCTACCAATAATGAAGCTACAAGTTGTTTCCGGGCTCAAACGAGTCAAGAATGAAACTACAAGTAGATTACAATTTCAAACAACCGAAAATGAAGCTAAAAGTTGTTTTTAACTTCGAACGAGTCTGGAATGAAGCTAAAAGTTGTTTCCAACTTCAATCTACCAATAATGAAGCTACAAGTTGTTTACGGCTCAAACGAGTCAAGAATGAAACTACAAGTTGATTACAATTTCAAACAACCGAAAATGAAGCTACAAGTTGTTTTTAACTTCGAACGAGTCTGGAATGAAGCTAAAAGTTGTTTCCAACTTCAATCTAGTCAATAATGAAGCTACAAGTTGTTTCCGGGCTCAAACGAGTCAAGAATGAAACTACAAGTTGATTACAATTTCAAACAACCGAAAATAAAGCTACAAGTTGTTTTTAACTTCAAACGAGTCTGGAATGAAGCTAAAAGTTGTTTCCAACTTCAATCTACCAATAATGAAGCTACAAGTTGTTTCCGGGCTCAAACGAGTCAAGAATGAAACTACAAGTTGATTACAATTTCAAACAACCGAAAATGAAGCTACAAGTTGTTTTTAACTTCAAACGAGTCTGGAATGAAGCTAAAAGTTGTTTCCAACTTCAATCTAGTCAATAATGAAGCTACAAGTTGTTTCCGGGCTCAAACGAGTCAAGAATGAAACTACAAGTTGATTACAATTTCAAACAACCGAAAATCAAGCTACAAGTTGTTTTTAACTTCAAACGAGTCTGGAATGAAGCTAAAAGTTGTTTCCAACTTCAATCTACCAATAATGAAGCTACAAGTTGTTTACGGGCTCAAACGAGTCAAGAATGAAACTACAAGTTGATTACAATTTCAAACAACCGAAAATGAATGCTACAAGTTGTTTTTAACTTCGAACGAGTCTGGAATGAAGCTAAAAGTTGTTTCCAACTTCAATCTAGTCAATAATGAAGCTACAAGTTGTTTCCGGGCTCAAACGAGTCAAGAATGAAACTACAAGTTGATTACAATTTCAAACAACCGAAAATCAAGCTACAAGTTGTTTTTAACTTCAAACGAGTCTGGAATGAAGCTAAAAGTTGTTTCCAACTTCAATCTACCAATAATGAAGCTACAAGTTGTTTCCGGGCTCAAACGAGTCAAGAATGAAACTACAAGTAGATTACAATTTCAAACAACCGAAAATGAAGCTACAAGTTGTTTTTAACTTCAAACGAGTCTGGAATGAAGCTAAAAGTTGTTTCCAACTTCAATCTACCAATAATGAAGCTACAAGTTGTTTACGGGCTCAAACGAGTCAAGAATGAAACTACAAGTTGATTACAATTTCAAACAACCGAAAATGAAGCTACAAGTTGTTTTTAACTTCAAACGAGTCTGGAATGAAGCTAAAAGTTGTTTCCAACTTCAATCTACCAATAATGAAGCTACAAGTTGTTTACGGGCTCAAACGAGTCAAGAATGAAACTACAAGTTGATTACAATTTCAAACAACCGAAAATGAAGCTACAAGTTGTTTTTAACTTCAAACGAGTCTGGAATGAAGCTAAAAGTTGTTTCCAACTTCAATCTACCAATAATGAAGCTACAAGTTGTTTCCGGGCTCAAACGAGTCAAGAATGAAACTACAAGTAGATTACAATTTCAAACAACCGAAAATGAAGCTACAAGTTGTTTTTAACTTCGAACGAGTCTGGAATGAAGCTAAAAGTTGTTTCCAACTTCAATCTACCAATAATGAAGCTACAAGTTGTTTACGGGCTCAAACGAGTCAAGAATGAAACTACAAGTTGATTCCAATTTCAAACAACCGAAAATGAATGTACAAGTTTTTTTAACTTCGAACGAGTCTGGAATGAAGCTAAAAGTTGTTTCCAACTTCAATCTAGTCAATAACGAAGCTACAAGTTGTTTCCGGGCTCAAACGAGTCAAGAATGAAACTACAAGTTGATTACAATTTCAAAAACCGAAAATCAAGCTACAAGTTGTTTTTAACTTCAAACGAGTCTGAATGAAGCTAAAAGTTGTTTCCAACTTCAATCTACCAATAATGAAGCTACTAAGTTGTTTCCGGGCTCAAACGAGTCAAGAATGAAACTACAAGTAGATTACAATTTCAAACAACCGAAAATGAAGCTAAAAGTTGTTTTTAACTTCGAACGAGTCTGGAATGAAGCTAAAAGTTGTTTCCAACTTCAATCTACCAATAATTAAGCTACAAGTTGTTTACGGGCTCAAACGAGTCAAGAATGAAACTACAAGTTGATTACAATTTCAAACAACCGAAAATGAAGCTACATGTTGTTTTTAACTTCAAACGACTTTGGAATGAAGCTACAAGTTGTTTCCAACTTCAATCTACCAATAATGAAGCTACAAGTTGTTTACGGGCTCAAACGAGTCAAGAATGAAACTACAAGTTGATTACAATTTCAAACAACCGAAAATGAATGTACAAGTTGTTTTAAACTTCAAACGAGTCTGTAATGAAGCTACAAGTTGTTTCCAACTCAATCTAGTCAATAATGAAGCTACAAGTTGTTTCCGGGCTCAAACGAGTCAAGAATGAAACTACAAGTTGATTACAATTTCAAACAACCGAAAATGAAGCTACAAGTTGTTTTTAACTTCAAACGAGTCTGGAATGAAGCTAAAAGTTGTTTCCAACTTCAATCTACCAATAATGAAGCTACAGTTGTTTCCGGGCTCAAACGAGTCAAGAATGAAACTACAAGTTGATTACAATTTCAAACAACCGAAAATCAAGCTACAAGTTGTTTTTAACTTCAAACGAGTCTGGAATGAAGCTAAAAGTTGTTTCCAACTTCAATCTACCAATAATGAAGCTACAAGTTGTTTACGGGACTCAAACGAGTCAAGAATGAAACTACAAGTTGATTCCAATTTCAAACAACCGAAAATGAATGTACAAGTTGTTTTAACTTCAAACGAGTCTGGAATGAAGCTAAAAGTTGTTTCCAACTTCAATCTAGTCAATAATGAAGCTACAAGTTGTTTCCGGGCTCAAACGAGTCAAGAATGAAACTACAAGTTGATTACAATTTCAAACAACCGAAAATAAAGCTACAAGTTGTTTTTAACTTCAAACGAGTCTGGAATGAAGCTAAAAGTTGTTTCCAACTTCAATCTACCAATAATGAAGCTACAAGTTGTTTCCGGGCTCAAACGAGTCAAGAATGAAACTACAAGTAGATTACAATTTCAAACAACCGAAAATGAAGCTACAAGTTGTTTTTAACTTCGAAAGAGTCTGGAATGAAGCTACAAGTTGTTTCCAACTTCAATCTACCAATAATGAAGCTACAAGTTGTTTACGGGCTCAAACGAGTCAAGAATGAAACTACAAGTTGATTACAATTTCAAACAACCGAAAATGAAGCTACAAGTTGTTTTAACTTCAAACGAGTCTGGAATGAAGCTAAAAGTTGTTTCCAACTTCAATCTACCAATAATGAAGCTACAAGTTGTTTACGGGCTCAAACGAGTCAAGAATGAAACTACAAGTGATTACAATTTCAAACAACCGAAAATGAAGCTACAAGTTGTTTTTAACTTCAAACGAGTCTGGAATGAAGCTAAAAGTTGTTTCCAACTTCAATCTACCAATAATGAAGCTACAAGTTGTTTACGGGCTCAAACGAGTCAAGAATGAAACTACAAGTTGATTCCAATTTCAAACAACCGAAAATGAATGTACAAGTTTTTTTTAACTTCGAACGAGTCTGGAATGAAGCTAAAAGTTGTTTCCAACTTCAATCTAGTCAATAATGAAGCTACAAGTTGTTTCCGGGCTCAAACGAGTCAAGAATGAAACTACAAGTTGATTACAATTTCAAACAACCGAAAATCAAGCTACAAGTTGTTTGAACTTCAAACGAGTCTGGAATGAAGCTAAAAGTTGTTTCCAACTTCAATCTACCAATAATGAAGCTACAAGTTGTTTCCGGGCTCAAACGAGTCAAGAATGAAACTACAAGTAGATTACAATTTCAAACAACCGAAAATGAAGCTAAAAGTTGTTTTTAACTTCGAACGAGTCTGGAATGAAGCTAAAAGTTGTTTCCAACTTCAATCTACCAATAATTAAGCTACAAGTTGTTTACGGGCTCAAACGAGTTAGAATGAAACTACAAGTTGATTACAATTTCAAACAACCGAAAATGAAGCTAAATGTGTTTTTAACTTCAAACGACGTCTGGAATGAAGCTACAAGTTGTTTCCAACTTCAATCTACCAATAATGAAGCTACAAGTTGTTTACGGGCTCAAACGAGTCAAGAATGAAATACAAGTTGATTACAATTTCAAACAACCGAAAATGAATGTACAAGTTGTTTTTAACTTCAAACGAGTCTGGAATGAAGCTACAAGTTGTTTCCAACTCCAATCTAGTCAATAACGAAGCTACAAGTTGTTTCCGGGCTCAAACGAGTCAAGAATGAAACTACAAGTTGATTACAATTTCAAACAACCGAAAATGAAGCTACAAGTGTTTTTAACTTCAAACGAGTCTGGAATGAAGCTACTAAGTTGTTTCCGGGCTCAAACGAGTCAAGAATGAAACTACAAGTTGATTACAATTTCAAACAACCGAAAATCAAGCTACAAGTTGTTTTTAACTTCAAACGAGTCTGGAATGAAGCTAAAAGTTGTTTCCAACTTCAATCTACCAATAATGAAGCTACAAGTTGTTTACGGACTCAAACGAGTTAAAAATGAAACTACAAGTTGATTCCAATTTCAAACAACCGAAAATGAATGTACAAGTTTTTTTTAACTTCGAACGAGTCTGGAATGAAGCTAAAAGTTGTTTCCAACTTCAATCTAGTCAATAATGAAGCTACAAGTTGTTTCCGGGCTCAAACGAGTCAAGAATGAAACTACAAGTTGATTACAATTTCAAACAACCGAAAATCAAGCTACAAGTGTTTTTAACTTCAAACGAGTCTGAATGAAGCTAAAAGTTGTTTCCAACTTCAATCTACCAATAATGAAGCTACAAGTTGTTTCCGGGTTCAAACGAGTCAAGAATGAAACTACAAGTAGATTACAATTTCAACAACCGAAAATGAAGCTACAAGTTGTTTTTAACTTCGAACGAGTCTGGAATGAAGCTAAAAGTTGTTTCCAACTTCAATCTACCAATAATGAAGCTACAAGTTGTTTCCGGGCTCAAACGAGTCAAGAATGAAACTACAAGTTGATTACAATTTCAAACAACCGAAAATAAAGCTACAAGTTGTTTTTAACTTCAAACGAGTCTGGAATGAAGCTAAAAGTTGTTTCCAACTTCAATCTACCAATAATGAAGCTACAAGTTGTTTACGGGCTCAAACGAGTCAAGAATGAAACTACAAGTTGATTACAATTTCAAACAACCGAAAATCAAGCTACAAGTTGTTTTTAACTTCAAACGAGTCTGGAATGAAGCTAAAAGTTGTTTCCAACTTCAATCTACCAATAATGAAGCTACAAGTTGTTTCCGGGCTCAAACGAGTCAAGAATGAAACTACAAGTAGATTACAATTTCAAACAACCGAAAATGAAGCTACAAGTTGTTTTTAACTTCAAACGAGTCTGGAATGAAGCTAAAAGTTGTTTCCAACTTCAATCTAGTCAATAATGAAGCTACAAGTTGTTTCCGGGCTCAAACGAGTCAAGAATGAAACTACAAGTTGATTACAATTTCAAACAACCGAAAATCAAGCTACAAGTTGTTTTTAACTTCAAACGAGTCTGGAATGAAGCTAAAAGTTGTTTCCAACTTCAATCTACCAATAATGAAGCTACAAGTTGTTTACGGGCTCAAACGAGTCAAGAATGAAACTACAAGTTGATTACAATTTCAAACAACCGAAAATGAAGCTACAAGTTGTTTTTAACTTCGAACGAGTCTGGAATGAAGCTAAAAGTTGTTTCCAACTTCAATCTACCAATAATGAAGCTACAAGTTGTTTCCGGGCTCAAACGAGTCAAGAATGAAACTACAAGTTGATTACAATTTCAAACAACCGAAAATGAAGCTACAAGTTGTTTTTAACTTCAAACGAGTCTGGAATGAAGCTAAAAGTTGTTTCCAACTTCAATCTACCAATAATGAAGCTACAAGTTGTTTCCGGGCTCAAACGAGTCAAGAATGAAACTACAAGTGATTACAATTTCAAACAACCGAAAATAAAGCTACAAGTTGTTTTTAACTTCAAACGAGTCTGGAATGAAGCTAAAAGTTGTTTCCAACTTCAATCTACCAATAATGAAGCTACAAGTTGTTTACGGGCTCAAACGAGTCAAGAATGAAACTACAAGTTGATTCCAATTCAAACAACCGAAAATGAATGTACAAGTTTTTTTAACTTCGAACGAGTCTGGAATGAAGCTAAAAGTTGTTTCCAACTTCAATCTAGTCAATAACGAAAGCTACAAGTTGTTTCCGGGCTCAAACGAGTCAAGAATGAAACTACAAGTTGATTACAATTTCAAAAAACCGAAAATCAAGCTACAAGTTGTTTTTAACTTCAAACGAGTCTGGAATGAAGCTAAAGTTGTTTCCAACTTCAATCTACCAATAATGAAGCTACAAGTTGTTTCCGGGTTCAAACGAGTCAAGAATGAAACTACAAGTAGATTACAATTTCAAACAACCGAAAATGAAGCTACAAGTTGTTTTTAACTTCAAACGAGTCTGGAATGAAGCTAAAAGTTGTTTCCAACTTCAATCTACAATAATGAAGCTACAAGTTGTTTACGGGCTCAAACGAGTCAAGAATGAAACTACAAGTTGTTTACAATTTCAAACAACCGAAAATGAAGCTACAAGTTGTTTTTAACTTCAAACGAGTATGGAATGAAGCTAAAGTTGTTTCCAACTTCAATCTAGTCAATAACTGAAGCTACAAGGTGTTTCCGGGCTCAAACGAGGTCAAGAATGAAACTACAAGTTGATTACAATTTCAAACAACCGAAAATGAAGCTACAAGGTGTCTTTAACTCGAAAGAGTCTGAATGAGCTAAAAGTTGGTTTCCAACCTTCAAGCTACCAATAATGAAGCTACAAGTTGTTTCCGGGTCAAACGAGTCAAGAATGAAACTACAAGTTGATTACAATTTCACAACCGAAAATGAAGCTACAAGTTGTTTAACTTCAAACGAGTCTGGAATGAAGCTACAAGTTGTTTTTTAACTTCAAACGAGTCTGGATGAAGCTAAACGTTGTTTCCAACTTCAATCTACCAATAATGAAGCTATAAGTTGTTTCCGGGTTCAAACGAGTCAGAATGAATGAAACTACAAGTAGATTACAATTTCAAACAACGGAAAATGAAGCTACAAGTTGTTTTTAACTTCGAAAGAGTGGAATGAAGCTACAAGTTGTCCAACTTCAATGTACCAATAATGACGCTACAAGTTGTTTACGGGCTCAAACGAGTCAAGAATGAACTACAAGTTGATTCCAATTTCAAACAACCGAAAATGAATGTACAAGTGTGTTCAACTTAAAACGAGTCTGGAATGAAGCTAAAAGTTGTTTCCAACTTCAATCTACCAATAATGAAGCTACAAGTTGTTTACGGTCTCAAACGAGTCAAGAATGAAACTACAAGTTGATTACAATTTCAAACAACCGAAAATGAAGCTACAAGTTGTTTTTAACTTCAAACGAGTCTGGAATGAAGCTACAAGTTGTTTCAACCTTCAATCTAGTCAATAATCAAGCTACAAGTTGTTTCCGGGCTCAAACGAGTCAAGAATGAAACTACAAGTTGATTACAATTTCAAACAACCGAAAATCAAGCCACAAGTTGTTTTTAACTTCAAACGAGTCTGGAATGAAGCTAAAAGTTGTTTCCAACTTCAATCTACCAATAATGAAGCTACAAGTTGTTTCCGGGTTCAAACGAGTCAAGAATGAAACTACAAGTAGATTACAATTTCAAACAACCGAAAATGAAGCTACAAGTTGTTTTTAACTTCGAAAGAGTGGAATGAAGCTACAAGTTGTTTCCAACTTCAATCTACCAATAATGAAGCTACAAGTTGTTTACGGGCTCAAACGAGTCAAGAATGAAACTACAAGTTGATTCCAATTTCAAACAACCGAAAATGAATGTACAAGTTGTGTTCAACTTCAAACGAGTCTGGAATGAAGCTAAAAGTTGTTTCCAACTTCAATCTACCAATAATGAAGGTACAAGTTGTTTACGGTCTCAAACGAGTCAAGAATGAAACTACAAGTTGATTCCAATTTCAAACAACCGAAAATGAATGTACAAGTTGTTTTTAACTTCAAACGAGTCTGGAATGAAGCTACAAGTGTTCCAACTCCAATCTAGTCAATAATGAAGCTACAAGTTGTTTCCGGGCTCAAACGAGTCAAGAATGAAACTACAAGTTGATTACAATTTCAAACAACTGAAAATCAAGCTACAAGTTGTTTTTAACTTCAAACGAGTCTGGAATGAAGCTAAAAGTTGTTTCCAACTTCAATCTACCAATAATGAAGCTACAAGTTGTTTACGGACTCAACCGAGTCAAGAATGAAACTACAAGTTGATTCCAATTTCAAACAACCGAAAATGAATGTACAAGTTTTTTTAACTTCGAACGAGTCTGGAATGAAGCTAAAAGTTGTTTCCAACTTCAATCTAGTCAATAATGAAGCTACAAGTTGTTTCCGGGCTCAAACGAGTCAAGAATGAAACTACAAGTTGATTACAATTTCAAACAACCGAAAATCAAGCTACAAGTTGTTTTAACTTCAAACGAGTCTGGAATGAAGCTAAAAGTTGTTTCCAACTTCAATCTACCAATAATGAAGCTACAAGTTGTTTCCGGGTTCAAACGAGTCAAGAATGAAACTACAAGTAGATTACAATTTCAAACAACCGAAAATGAAGCTACAAGTTGTTTTTAACTTCGAAAGAGTGGAATGAAGCTACAAGTTGTTTCCAACTTCAATCTACCAGTAATGAAGCTACAAGTTGTTTACGGGCTCAAACGAGTCAAGAATGAAACTACAAGTTGATTCCAATTTCAAACAACCGAAAATGAATGTACAAGTTGTGTTCAACTTCAAACGAGTCTGGAATGAAGCTAAAAGTTGTTTCCAACTTCAATCTACCAATAATGAAGCTACAAGTTGTTTACGGTCTCAAACGAGTCAAGAATGAAACTACAAGTTGATTACAATTTCAAACAACCGAAAATGAAGCTACAAGTTGTTTTTAACTTCGAACGAGTTTGGAATGAAGCTACAAGTTGTTTCCAACTTCAATCTACCAATAAAGAAGCTACAAGTTGTTTACGGGCTCAAACGAGTCAAAAATGAAACTACAAGTTGATTCCAATTTCAAACAACCGAAAATGAATGTACAAGTTGTTTTCAACTTCAAACGAGTCTGGAATGAAGCTACAAGTTGTTTCCAACTCCAATCTAGTCAATAATGAAGCTACAAGTTGTTTCCGGGCTCAAACGAGTCAAGAATGAAACTACAAGTTGATTACAATTTCAAACAACTGAAAATCAAGCTACAAGTTGTTTTTAACTTCAAACGAGTCTGGAATGAAGCTAAAAGTTGTTCCAACTTCAATCTACCAATAATGAAGCTACAAGTTGTTTACGGACTCAACCGAGTCAAGAATGAAATTACAAGTTGATTCCAATTTCAAACAAACGAAAATGAATGTACAAGTTTTTTTTAACTTCGAACGAGTCTGGAATGAAGCTAAAAGTTGTTTCCAACTTCAATCTAGTCAATAATGAAGCTACAAGGTGTTGCCAGACTCAAACGAGTCAAGAATGAAACTACAACTTGTTTACAATTTCAAACAACCGAAAATGAAGCTACAAGTTGTTTTTAACTTCAAACGAGTATGGAATGAAGCTACAAGTTGTTTCCAACTTCAATCTAGTCAATAATGAAGCTACAAGTTGTTTCCGGGCTCAAACGAGTCAAGAATGAAACTACAAGTTGATTACAATTTCAAACAACCGAAAATGAAGCTAAAAGTTGTTTTTTAACTTCGAACGAGTCTGGAATGAAGCTAAAAGTTGTTTCCAACTTTAATCTACCAATAATTTAGCTACAAGTTGTTTACGGGCTCAAACGAGTTAATAATGAAACTACACGTTGATTACAATTTCAAACAACCGAAAATGAAGCTACAAGTTGTTTTTAACTTCGAACGAGTTTGGAATGAAGCTACAAGTTGTTTCCAACTTCAATCTACCAATAATGAAGCTACAAGTTGTTTACGGGCTCAAACGAGTCAAGAATTAAACTACAAGTTGATTACAATTTCAAAGAACCGAAAATGAAGCTACAAGTTGTTTTTAACTTCAAACGAGCCTGGAATGAAGCTAAAAGTTGTTTCCAACTTCAATCTACCAATAATGAACCTACAAGTTGTTTACGGGCTCAAACGAGTCAAAAATTAAATTACAAGTTGATTACAATTTCAAACAACCGAAAATGAAGCTAAAAGTTGTTTTTTAACTTCGAACGAGTCTGGAATGAAGCTAAAAGTTGTTTCCAACTTTAATCTACCAATAATTAAGCTACAAGTTGTTTACGGGCTCAAACGAGTTAATAATGAAACTACACGTTGATTACAATTTCAAACAACCGAAAATGAAGCTACAAGTTGTTTTTAACTTCGAACGAGTTTGGAATGAAGCTACAAGTTGTTTCCAACTTCAATCTACCAATAATGAAGCTACAAGTTGTTTACGGGCTCAAACGAGTCAAGAATTAAACTACAAGTTGATTACAATTTCAAAGAACCGAAAATGAAGCTACAAGTTGTTTTTAACTTCAAACGAGCCTGGAATGAAGCTAAAAGTTGTTTCCAACTTCAATCTACCAATAATGAACCTACAAGTTGTTTACGGGCTCAAACGAGTCAAAAATGAAATTACAAGTTGATTACAATTTCAAACAACCGAAAATCAAGCTACAAGTTGTTTTTAACTTCAAACGAGTCTGGAATGAAGCTAAAAGTTGTTTCCAACTTCAATCTACCAATAATGAAGCTACAAGTTGTTTACGGACTCAACCGAGTCAAGAATGAAACTACAAGTTGATTCCAATTTCAAACAACCGAAAATGAATGTACAAGTTTTTTTTAACTTCGAACGAGTCTGGAATGAAGCTAAAAGTTGTTTCCGGGCTCAAACGAGTCAAGAATGAAACTACAAGTTGATTACAATTTCAAACAACCGAAAATCAAGCTACAAGTTGTTTTTAACTTCAAACGAGTCTGGAATGAAGCTAAAAGTTGTTTCCAACTTCAATCTACCAATAATGAAGCTACAAGTTGTTTCCGGGTTCAAACGAGTCAAGAATGAAACTACAAGTAGATTACAATTTCAAACAACCGAAAATGAAGCTACAAGTTGTTTTTAACTTGTTTCCAGTGATGAGGAGCCTCTCTCACCTCGTGCAGCTCGTGATATCTCAAAGAATGAGACTAGCGCCACGGTTCAAGCGGTGTTGAGGACTTCGAAACATGAACGGGATGCTCTTTTGATAGCGCGTAGTAAGCTTACTAGTGTTCTGGGGTTCCTTAAATCAAAGGGGTTTTCGGAGGAACAGGTTTATGAGAGTCTGAATCTTGATGGGTTCGGCCCTCGTTTACCTGTTAGGGATGAATTTGGCCTTCCGCAGCTTAGTCAGGCTGTTGGTAAAGCTAAATGTGACCCCTTTGTGGATAAATTGAAAGCAAAAATTGATGCTCGAGAAGTGTTTGAGGAAATGCCTACTCAAGGTGAAGCTCTGAATTGTGATGTGAATAATGATGTTCCAAAGGAGTTTGTGGATTTGCCTCACAGCAAAAAGCCCTCTGTTGATGCTGAAACTTCTGGTAATGTTCAAGGTAAGGGAGCTGAGCGTGCTTCTTGGGCTAATGTGGTAAAATCTGAAACTTCTCCGAGAGTTAATTTTAAGTATTATCCTGTTGATAAGGGTTCCACGGAAGTTAATCCTCCAGATGAAGTACTAATGAAGGGGAATGAAAAATTCAGGAATTGTGTTGTTGGCACTTTTTCGAAGGGTACTCACTCTTACAAAATCGTATCTGATTTTGCTTTTCAATTCTGGAAATCCAAGGGATTAATCTCAGTTTGTCAAAAGGATGTCTCTACTTATGTATTTCGTTTTGCTGATGAATCTGGTGTTAATGAAGTCCTCTCTCGAGGCACTTGGTATATAAGTCGTCGACCTCTGATAGTTACTGCTTGGGGTATGAAACCTGGTTTGTCCACCATTACTACTATGCCGCTTTGGATCAAGCTCTCTAATGTGCCTGGTTGTTATTGGACCGAAGAGGGGCTTGCTCGTTTAGCTAGTGTTGTTGGAGAGCCTATTGGAGCTGACCCTCTCACTGCAAAGCTGGATTTGCTACCTTTTGCAAAAATGCAAGTGCGTTATAATCTTGGTGATCCCCTCCCTTCTGAAATTCAAGCTGCGGTGTTGGACCCTGTTACCATGGTACGTTCCTCTGTGAAAGTCTCAATTTCTTATCCTGTCAAACCTCTCTTTTGCTCTGGTTGCAACTCTCTAGGGCATTCCTCAGCTGCTTGCCCGAAGATTATTCGTATTTGGAAGCCAAAGGAATCATCAGTAGATGTGCCCCTTCAAAAGGGGTCTGAGAATACTTCGAACAATGATACTGCAGCTGATAAACACGATGTGCCTGAAGGATCTGTTAAGGCTACGCCTAGTAAAGAAAATGAATGGACTGATGTTAAGAGAAAGAAGTCTGGGACACCTTCTGATTTTGAGGCCTCCCCTTCCCCTCCGGTAACTTTTCGAAATTTGAGAGTTGTGGATGAAATTGACGTGAAACGTGGGGCTTCTGAACAATCTGATCCTAAAGCCACTCCAAAGCGGCCTACTAAATCGCAGAAGAAGAGGTTGAAAGCCTCTAGGGGTATTGATACCCCCCCCTCTATCTTAATTTTTTATGATAGTGGATTTTTGTTCCTACAATGTTCGTGGGCTGAATAATAAAGTGTCTTTTGTTAAAGACTTTTTGAGCGTCAACAAATTTGGTATTACAGCCCTTTTGGAGACTCATGTTAAACAGGAAGACGCTAATCACTTATCTGCGATTATTGCCCCTCGGTACAAATGGTTTTTCAACTATGGCTTTCACAATAATGGTCGTCTTCGGTTTGGTTGGGATGAGACTCTTTGGAGAGTGAATCTTCTTGACTCCTCTGCTCAGCATATCACCTGCGAGGTTGCCCATATTGATGGTAATTCCTCTTGTCTTCTCACTGTGATTTATGCCTTCAATGATGGTATTTTGCGTCGGCAACTTTGGTCTGATTTGACAAGTTTCCAGCAGCGTTATTCTGATAGTAACATGCCTCCATGGTGCTTAATGGGTGATTTTAACACATTTCTGCACTCCTTTGAAACTAACGGTAATATGCCTCGTCACAGAATTTATTATGAGGAATTTAGCAGCTGCGTTTCTTCTTTGGGGCTGACTGATTTGAGGTATCTTGGGCCTGTTTTTACTTGGTGGGATGGCAATCTTTCTGACCCAGTTACTCGTAAATTGGACAGAGTCATGGTAAATGATTCTTGGCTCTCTACTTTTGATCAGTCTTTGGCTCATTTTCTGCCAAGAGGGTTGTCCGATCATAGTCCTGCGGGCGTTCACAAGCATTGTCCGTGAGAATATTCATAAACCTTTTCAGTTGTTCCAACATGTCATGGACAATGAATTGTTTTTATCTACTGTTCAAGCAGCCTGGAGTGGCCCTGTTTGTGGAAATTTGTGGTACACTCTTACTACTAAGTTGAAATGTGTTAAGATTGCTCTTAAGGAACTCAATAGTAAAGGTGGTAATCTGCATAACAAAGTTACTCAGGCCAGGGCTGATCTTCTTCAATTTCAAGCATCTCTCCCAAACTTACCTTCTTATTCTCAGAGACAAGATGAAGGTGTTCTCTGTTTACAACTGCAGAATGCTCTTTGTGCTGAAGAAATATTCTTGCGGCAGAAATCCAGAATTCGATGGCTTAAACATGGTGATAATAATAATAAGTTCTTCTTTAATTCTTGCAAAGGTCGCTGGAACTCCAATAAGATCCTAAGTATTACGGATGATGCGGGTGTTGTGCATGTTGGGCATTCTAATATTTCCGCTGTTGCTATTGACTACTATAAAAATCTCCTTGGGACTGGCTTCGATGTAAATGAGGACTTTGTTAATTGGCCTGAGCTGCAGAACTTAAAAAAGTTGACTAATGATGAAAAGTTGGCGATTGACAAGCCTTTCACTGCTGATGATGTGTTTAAAACTTTTAAGGCAATGGCTAAGGGGAAGAGTCCAGGCCCTGATGGTTTTCCCCCGGAATTTTTTGTCAAAACGTGGCACATTGTTGGTAAAGACACTTCTAATGCTATTCTTCATTTCTTTGCTACTGGTCAGCTCCCCAGAATGATAAACTCCTCGGCTATAGCTCTTATTCCGAAGGTATCTAATGCCATTCACATGAGACAATTTCGTCCCATTTCATGCTGTAATGCAATTTATAAGTGTATTGGTAAGATGATTGCAAATCGAATGTCTTCTGTAATGTCATCTCTTGTTTCTTTAAATCAGACCGCATTTGTTCCTGGAAGATGTCTCGGGGATAATGTCTCCCTAGCTCAATCTTTATGTCGTGATTACCATCTTCAGTCCGGTCCTTCTCGAATTGCTTGCAAGCTTGACATTAGGAAGGCTTTTGACACCTTAAATTGGTCATTTATTTTCAATGTTTTGGCTGCCATGAACTTCTCGGGTTTGTTTATCAATTGGATTCGTGTTTGTGTTACTTCATGTATGCATTCCGTTAAAGTAAATGGTGCTCTTGAGGGCTATTTTTCTGCTAAGTCTGGTCTACGGCAGGGAGATCCTATTAGCCCTTATCTCTTTGTTTTAGCAATGGAAGTTCTTAACATCTGTTTCACAAAAGTTATGGAAGGCAGCAGCTTCTCTTACCATTGGAGATGTAGTAAACTGAATTTAACTCATCTTGTGTTCGCTGATGACTTATTGGTTTTCTGTAAAGGTGATTTCCAGTCTTTTAAAGTGTTGATTGATGCTGTCAGAATGTTCTCTTCCATCTCTGGATTGAATCTTAACGCTGAGAAATGACATGCTTTCTTTGGGAATGTGTCTGTTGATGTTAGGTTGGCTGTCTTGGTGCATTCTGGTTTTACCGAGGGACAGCTCCCAATTACTTATCTGGGTGTGCCTCTTCTGTCCAAGAGATTATCTGCAAGGGATTGTCAGCCTTTAATTCAAAGAATTTGTAGTCGAATTGAGATGTGGACTAATAGATGTATTAGCCAAGCGGGGCGACTTCAGCTTATCACCTCCATTCTGGGAGCTTTTCATAGTTATTGGGCTCGCATGCTTCTTTTTCTGCCTGTTTTGGTAGTAAAGAAGATCAATAGTATATTGTCAAGATTTCTTTGGGCTGGTAACTTAACAACCAGGTGTGTTCACAAGATTGCTTGGAAAGATTGTTGTTTTCCGAAAGATGAAGGAGGTTTGGGTGTCTCTAATTTTTCTACCTGGAACGACGCCGCTGCTATATTTCAGTTATGGAGGATTATTTCTAAAGCTGAATCCTTGTGGGTTAACTGGATTTATTGTTATGAACTTAAGAACAAAGGGTTTTGGACTATGTCGGTTCCTGAGAAGAGCTCCTGGATTTGGAGAAATATACTAAATTGTCGTTCTAAAGCTGCTGAGTTTATCAAATATATTCCTGGCAATGATTCTGGTTTTCTTTTGTGGCATGACCCGTGGATTAACAGTAAACCTCTGCTACATCAATTTGATACTTCTATAATTTCTGCTCTCAATTCACAATCTTTGGCGACTATTGGTAGTATTCAAAATGATGGTGTGTGGTCTTTGGGTGTGAGTAATTATCAACCAGTGCGTGATCTTCGTACCTTATGTGATAATATTTCGATTTGGGGTTTTGATCGTCTAGTCTGGGATGATGGAGGTGGTAGAATAGTCACTATTTCTGCCATTTATCATTCTCTTCGCAGCCGTTGTATCCCCCCCCCTTGTGGTTACAGTTTGTTTGGAGCAAGTTCAAAGTAACTAAGTTTGCTTTCACCACTTGGCTTATTATGAGGGAAAGACTTCTTACTAAGGATAGGATGCAGAACTTTAACATGAATATTTGTCAAGTTTGCATACTCTGTGGTGTCACCAATGAAACTCACCAGCATCTTTTCTGTGACTGTGTTTACACGAGATCTATTCTTAATGCTTGCCCCATGAATGTCTCTACTTCATGGAATGATATTTGCACGGGAAGTGTCCTAACATCTACTGCAGATTCGGTTCGCACTCACATTGCCTATTTATTTATCTCTGCCACTTTTTATTATGTTTGGATGGAGCGGAATTGTAGATTGCACTCTCCTGGTGTTTATTCCCAGCCGCCTGTTATCATTCGAAAAATACACGAGACAATGAAAAATAGATTATTTTCATGTGATGCTTTTATTAAAGCTACGCGCTTGGACATCTCTCTACTTAGCTTTATTTTCTGAACTGTTAGTTTGGAGGTATTAGTTTGGTGGGTCTTGTTTTACGACCTATTGTATGCCTAGTCGAATACCTTTTGTATTATCTTTAACTGTTTGTTTGGCCTTGTTTGTTCTTGGCTTTTCTTTCCGCGGGGTATGCCCCTAGAATTGTATTCCTTTTTCCTTTTATAAAATCTTTATTTAGCAAAAAAAAAAAGTTGTTTTTAACTTCGAAAGAGTTTGGAATGAAGCTACAAGTTGTTTCCAACTTCAATCTACCAATAATGAAGCTACAAGTTGTTTACGGGCTCAAACGAGTCAAGAATGAAACTACAAGTTGATTCCAATTTCAAACAACCGAAAATGAATGTACAAGTTGTGTTCAACTTCAAACGAGTCTGAAATGAAGCTAAAAGTTGTTTCCAACTTCAATCTACCAATAATGAAGCTACAAGTTGTTTACGGTCTCAAACGAGTCAAGAATGAAACTACAAGTTGATTCCAATTTCAAACAACCGAAAATGAATGTACAAGTTGTTTTCAACTTCAAACGAGTCTGGAATGAAGCTAAAAGTTGTTTCCAACTTCAATCTAGTCAATAATGAAGCTACAAGTTGTTTCCGGGCTCAAACGAGTCAAGAATGAAACTACAAGTTGATTACAATTTCAAACAACCGAAAATCAAGCTACAAGTTGTTTTTAACTTCAAACGAGTCTGGAATGAAGCTAAAAGTTGTTTCCAACTTCAATCTACCAATAATGAAGCTACAAGTTGTTTCCGGGTTCAAACGAGTCAAGAATGAAACTACAAGTAGATTACAATTTCAAACAACCGAAAATAAAGCTACAAGTTGTTTTTAACTTCGAAAGAGTGGAATGAAGCTACAAGTTGTTTCCAACTTCAATCTACCGATAATGAAGCTACAAGTTGTTTACGGGCTCAAACGAGTCAAGAATGAAACTACAAGTTGATTCCAATTTCAAACAACCGAAAATGAATGTACAAGTTGTGTTCAACTTCAAACGAGTCTGGAATGAAGCTAAAAGTTGTTTCCAACTTCAATCTTCCAATAATGAAGCTACAAGTTGTTTACGGTCTCAAACGAGTCAAGAATGAAACTACAAGTTGATTCCAATTTCAAACAACCGAAAATGAATGTACAAGTTGTTTTCAACTTCAAACGAGTCTGGAATGAAGCTACAAGTTGTTTCCAACTCCAATCTAGTCAATAATGAAGCTACAAGTTGTTTCCGGGCTCAAACGAGTCAAGAATGAAACTACAAGTTGATTACAATTTCAAACAACCGAAAATCAAGCTACAAGTTGTTTTTAACTTCAAACGAGTCTGGAATGAAGCTAAAAGTTGTTTCCAACTTCAATCTACCAATAATGAAGCTACAAGTTGTTTACGGACTCAACCGAGTCAAGAATGAAACTACAAGTTGATTCCAATTTCAAACAACCGAAAATGAATGTACAAGTTTTTTTTAACTTCGAACGAGTCTGGAATGAAGCTAAAAGTTGTTTCCAACTTCAATCTAGTCAATAATGAAGCTACAAGGTGTTTCCAGACTCAAACGAGTCAAGAATGAAACTACAACTTGTTTACAATTTCAAACAACCGAAAATGAAGCTACAAGTTGTTTTTAACTTCAAACGAGTATGGAATGAAGCTACAAGTTGTTTCCAACTTCAATCTAGTCAATAATGAAGCTACAAGTTGTTTCCGGGCTCAAACGAGTCAAGAATGAAACTACAAGTTGATTACAATTTCAAACAACCGAAAATGAAGCTAAAAGTTGTTTTTAACTTCGAACGAGTCTGGAATGAAGCTAAAAGTTGTTTCCAACTTTAATCTACCAATAATTAAGCTACAAGTTGTTTACGGGCTCAAACGAGTTAAGAATGAAACTACAAGTTGATTACAATTTCAAACAACCGAAAATGAAGCTACAAGTTGTTTTTAACTTCGAACGAGTTTGGAATGAAGCTACAAGTTGTTTCCAACTTCAATCTACCAATAATGAAGCTACAAGTTGTTTACGGGCTCAAACGAGTCAAGAATGAAACTACAAGTTGATTACAATTTCAAACAACCGAAAATGAAGCTACAAGTTGTTTTTAACTTCAAACGAGTCTGGAATGAAGCTAAAAGTTGTTTCCAACTTCAATCTACCAATAATGAAGCTACAAGTTGTTTACGGGCTCAAACGAGTCAAGAATGAAACTACAAGTTGATTACAATTTCAAACAACCGAAAATGAAGCTACAAGTTGTTTTTAACTTCAAACGAGTCTGGAATGAAGCTAAAAGTTGTTTCCAACTTCAATCTACCAATAATGAAGCTACAAGTTGTTTACGGGCTCAAACGAGTCAAGAATGAAACTACAAGTTGATTACAATTTCAAACAACCGAAAATGAATGTACAAGTTGTTTTTAACTTCAAACGAGTCTGGAATGAAGCTAAAAGTTGTTTCCAACTTCAATCTAGTCAATAATGAAGCTACAAGTTGTTTCCGGGCTCAAACGAGTCAAGAATGAAACTACAAGTTGATTACAATTTCAAACAACCGAAAATCAAGCTACAAGTTGTTTTTAACTTCAAACGAGTCTGGAATGAAGCTAAAAGTTGTTTCCAACTTCAATCTACCAATAATGAAGCTACAAGTTGTTTACGGACTCAACGAGTCAAGAATGAAACTACAAGTTGATTCCAATTTCAAACAACCGAAAATGAAGCTACAAGTTTTTTTAACTTCGAACGAGTCTGGAATGAAGCTAAAAGTTGTTTCCAACTTCAATCTAGTCAATAATGAAGCTACAAGTTGTTTCCGGGCTCAAACGAGTCAAGAATGAAACTACAAGTTGATTACAATTTCAAACAACCGAAAATGAAGCTACAAGTTGTTTTTAACTTCAAACGAGTCTGGAATGAAGCTACAAGTTGTTTCCAACTTCAATCTACCAATAATGAAGCTACAAGTTGTTTCCGGGCTCAAACGAGTCAAGAATGAAACTACAAGTTGATTACAATTTCAAACAACCGAAAATGAAGCTACAAGTTGTTTTTAACTTCAAACGAGTCTGGAATGAAGCTACAAGTTGTTTCCAACTTCAATCTACCAATAATGAAGCTACAAGTTGTTTCCGGGCTCAAACGAGTCAAGAATGAAACTACAAGTTGATTACAATTTCAAACAACCGAAAATGAATGCTACAAGTTGTGTTTAACTTCAAACGAGTCTGGAATGAAGCTAAAAGTTGTTTCCAACTTCAATCTACCAATAATGAAGCTACAAGTTGTTTACGGTCTCAAACGAGTCAAGAATGAAACTACAAGTTGATTACAATTTCAAACAACCGAAAATGAATGCTACAAGTTGTTTTTAACTTCAAACGAGTCTGGAATGAAGCTACAAGTTGTTTCCAACTTCAATCTAGTCAATAATGAAGCTACAAGTTGTTTCCGGGCTCAAACGAGTCAAGAATGAAACTACAAGTTGATTACAATTTCAAACAACCGAAAATCAAGCTACAAGTTGTTTTTAACTTCAAACGAGTCTGGAATGAAGCTAAAAGTTGTTTCCAACTTCAATCTACCAATAATGAAGCTACAAGTTGTTTACGGCTCAAACGAGTCAAGAATGAAACTACAAGTTGATTACAATTTCAAACAACCGAAAATGAAGCTACAAGTTGTTTTTAACTTCGAACGAGTCTGGAATGAAGCTAAAAGTTGTTTCCAACTTCAATCTAGCCAATAATGAAGCTACAAGTTGTTTCCGGCTCAAACGAGTCAAGAATGAAACTACAAGTTGATTACAATTTCAAACAACCGAAAATGAAGCTACAAGTTGTTTTTAACTTCAAACGAGTCTGGAATGAAGCTACAAGTTGTTTCCAACTTCAATCTAGTCAATAATGAAGCTACAAGTTGTTTACGGGCTCAAACGAGTCAAGAATGAAACTACAAGTTGATTACAATTTCAAACAACCGAAAATGAAGCTACAAGTTGTTTTTAACTTCGAACGAGTCTGGAATGAAGCTAAAAGTTGTTTCCAACTTCAATCTACCAATAATGAAGCTACAAGTTGTTTACGGGCTCAAACGAGTCAAGAATGAAACTACAAGTTGATTACAATTTCAAACAACCGAAAATGAAGCTACAAGTTGTTTTTAACTTCAAACGAGTCTGGAATGAAGCTACAAGTTGTTTCCAACTTCAATCTACCAATAATGAAGCTACAAGTTGTTTACGGGCTCAAACGAGTCAAGAATGAAACTACAAGTTGATTACAATTTCAAACAACCGAAAATGAAGCTACAAGTTGTTTTTAACTTCAAACGAGTCTGGAATGAAGCTAAAAGTTGTTTCCAACTTCAATCTACCAATAATGAAGCTACAAGTTGTTTACGGGCTCAAACGAGTCAAGAATGAAACTACAAGTTGATTACAATTTCAAACAACCGAAAATGAAGCTACAAGTTGTTTTAACTTCAAACGAGTCTGGAATGAAGCTAAAAGTTGTTTCCAACTTCAATCTACCAATAATGAAGCTACAAGTTGTTTACGGTCTCAAACGAGTCAAGAATGAAACTACAAGTTGATTCCAATTTCAAACAACCGAAAATGAATGCTACAAGTTGTTTTTAACTTCAAACGAGTCTGGAATGAAGCTACAAGTTGTTTCCAACTTCAATCTAGTCAATAATGAAGCTACAAGTTGTTTCCGGGCTCAAACGAGTCAAGAATGAAACTACAAGTTGATTACAATTTCAAACAACCGAAAATCAAGCTACAAGTTGTTTTTAACTTCAAACGAGTCTGGAATGAAGCTAAAAGTTGTTTCCAACTTCAATCTACCAATAATGAAGCTACAAGTTGTTTACGGCTCAACCGAGTCAAGAATGAAACTACAAGTTGATTCCAATTTCAAACAACCGAAAATGAATGCTACAAGTTGTTTTTAACTTCGAACGAGTCTGGAATGAAGCTAAAAGTTGTTTCCAACTTCAATCTAGTCAATAATGAAGCTACAAGGTGTTGCCGGCTCAAACGAGTCAAGAATGAAACTACAAGTTGATTACAATTTCAAACAACCGAAAATGAAGCTACAAGTTGTTTTTAACTTCAAACGAGTCTGGAATGAAGCTACAAGTTGTTTCCAACTTCAATCTACCAATAATGAAGCTACAAGTTGTTTCCGGGCTCAAACGAGTCAAGAATGAAACTACAAGTTGATTACAATTTCAAACAACCGAAAATGAAGCTACAAGTTGTTTTTAACTTCAAACGAGTCTGGAATGAAGCTACAAGTTGTTTCCAACTTCAATCTACCAATAATGAAGCTACAAGTTGTTTACGGGCTCAAACGAGTCAAGAATGAAACTACAAGTTGATTACAATTTCAAACAACCGAAAATGAAGCTACAAGTTGTTTTTAACTTCAAACGAGTCTGGAATGAAGCTAAAAGTTGTTTCCAACTTCAATCTACCAATAATGAAGCTACAAGTTGTTTACGGGCTCAAACGAGTCAAGAATGAAACTACAAGTTGATTACAATTTCAAACAACCGAAAATGAAGCTACAAGTTGTTTTTAACTTCAAACGAGTCTGGAATGAAGCTAAAAGTTGTTTCCAACTTCAATCTACCAATAATGAAGCTACAAGTTGTTTCCGGGCTCAAACGAGTCAAGAATGAAACTACAAGTTGATTACAATTTCAAACAACCGAAAATGAAGCTACAAGTTGTTTTTAACTTCAAACGAGTCTGGAATGAAGCTAAAAGTTGTTTCCAACTTCAATCTACCAATAATGAAGCTACAAGTTGTTTACGGGCTCAAACGAGTCAAGAATGAAACTACAAGTTGATTACAATTTCAAACAACCGAAAATGAAGCTACAAGTTGTTTTTAACTTCAAACGAGTCTGGAATGAAGCTAAAAGTTGTTTCCAACTTCAATCTACCAATAATGAAGCTACAAGTTGTTTACGGGCTCAAACGAGTCAAGAATGAAACTACAAGTTGATTACAATTTCAAACAACCGAAAATGAAGCTACAAGTTGTTTTTAACTTCAAACGAGTCTGGAATGAAGCTAAAAGTTGTTTCCAACTTCAATCTACCAATAATGAAGCTACAAGTTGTTTACGGGCTCAAACGAGTCAAGAATGAAACTACAAGTTGATTACAATTTCAAACAACCGAAAATGAAGCTACAAGTTGTTTTTAACTTCAAACGAGTCTGGAATGAAGCTACAAGTTGTTTCCAACTTCAATCTACCAATAATGAAGCTACAAGTTGTTTCCGGGCTCAAACGAGTCAAGAATGAAACTACAAGTTGATTACAATTTCAAACAACCGAAAATGAAGCTACAAGTTGTTTTTAACTTCAAACGAGTCTGGAATGAAGCTAAAAGTTGTTTCCAACTTCAATCTACCAATAATGAAGCTACAAGTTGTTTCCGGGCTCAAACGAGTCAAGAATGAAACTACAAGTTGATTACAATTTCAAACAACCGAAAATGAAGCTACAAGTTGTTTTTAACTTCAAACGAGTCTGGAATGAAGCTACAAGTTGTTTCCAACTTCAATCTACCAATAATGAAGCTACAAGTTGTTTACGGGCTCAAACGAGTCAAGAATGAAACTACAAGTTGATTACAATTTCAAACAACCGAAAATGAAGCTACAAGTTGTTTTTAACTTCAAACGAGTCTGGAATGAAGCTACAAGTTGTTTCCAACTTCAATCTACCAATAATGAAGCTACAAGTTGTTTACGGGCTCAAACGAGTCAAGAATGAAACTACAAGTTGATTACAATTTCAAACAACCGAAAATGAAGCTACAAGTTGTTTTTAACTTCAAACGAGTCTGGAATGAAGCTACAAGTTGTTTCCAACTTCAATCTACCAATAATGAAGCTACAAGTTGTTTACGGGCTCAAACGAGTCAAGAATGAAACTACAAGTTGATTACAATTTCAAACAACCGAAAATGAAGCTACAAGTTGTTTTTAACTTCAAACGAGTCTGGAATGAAGCTAAAAGTTGTTTCCAACTTCAATCTACCAATAATGAAGCTACAAGTTGTTTACGGGCTCAAACGAGTCAAGAATGAAACTACAAGTTGATTACAATTTCAAACAACCGAAAATGAAGCTACAAGTTGTTTTTAACTTCAAACGAGTCTGGAATGAAGCTAAAAGTTGTTTCCAACTTCAATCTACCAATAATGAAGCTACAAGTTGTTTACGGGCTCAAACGAGTCAAGAATGAAACTACAAGTTGATTACAATTTCAAACAACCGAAAATGAAGCTACAAGTTGTTTTTAACTTCAAACGAGTCTGGAATGAAGCTAAAAGTTGTTTCCAACTTCAATCTACCAATAATGAAGCTACAAGTTGTTTCCGGGCTCAAACGAGTCAAGAATGAAACTACAAGTTGATTACAATTTCAAACAACCGAAAATGAAGCTACAAGTTGTTTTTAACTTCAAACGAGTCTGGAATGAAGCTAAAAGTTGTTTCCAACTTCAATCTACCAATAATGAAGCTACAAGTTGTTTACGGGCTCAAACGAGTCAAGAATGAAACTACAAGTTGATTACAATTTCAAACAACCGAAAATGAAGCTACAAGTTGTTTTTAACTTCAAACGAGTCTGGAATGAAGCTAAAAGTTGTTTCCAACTTCAATCTACCAATAATGAAGCTACAAGTTGTTTACGGGCTCAAACGAGTCAAGAATGAAACTACAAGTTGATTACAATTTCAAACAACCGAAAATGAAGCTACAAGTTGTTTTTAACTTCAAACGAGTCTGGAATGAAGCTACAAGTTGTTTCCAACTTCAATCTAGTCAATAATGAAGCTACAAGTTGTTTCCGGGCTCAAACGAGTCAAGAATGAAACTACAAGTTGATTACAATTTCAAACAACCGAAAATGAAGCTACAAGTTGTTTTTAACTTCAAACGAGTCTGGAATGAAGCTACAAGTTGTTTCCAACTTCAATCTACCAATAATGAAGCTACAAGTTGTTTACGGGCTCAAACGAGTCAAGAATGAAACTACAAGTTGATTACAATTTCAAACAACCGAAAATGAAGCTACAAGTTGTTTTTAACTTCAAACGAGTCTGGAATGAAGCTAAAAGTTGTTTCCAACTTCAATCTACCAATAATGAAGCTACAAGTTGTTTACGGGCTCAAACGAGTCAAGAATGAAACTACAAGTTGATTACAATTTCAAACAACCGAAAATGAAGCTACAAGTTGTTTTTAACTTCAAACGAGTCTGGAATGAAGCTACAAGTTGTTTCCAACTTCAATCTACCAATAATGAAGCTACAAGTTGTTTACGGGCTCAAACGAGTCAAGAATGAAACTACAAGTTGATTACAATTTCAAACAACCGAAAATGAAGCTACAAGTTGTTTTTAACTTCAAACGAGTCTGGAATGAAGCTAAAAGTTGTTTCCAACTTCAATCTACCAATAATGAAGCTACAAGTTGTTTACGGGCTCAAACGAGTCAAGAATGAAACTACAAGTTGATTACAATTTCAAACAACCGAAAATGAAGCTACAAGTTGTTTTTAACTTCAAACGAGTCTGGAATGAAGCTAAAAGTTGTTTCCAACTTCAATCTACCAATAATGAAGCTACAAGTTGTTTCCGGGCTCAAACGAGTCAAGAATGAAACTACAAGTTGATTACAATTTCAAACAACCGAAAATGAAGCTACAAGTTGTTTTTAACTTCAAACGAGTCTGGAATGAAGCTAAAAGTTGTTTCCAACTTCAATCTACCAATAATGAAGCTACAAGTTGTTTACGGGCTCAAACGAGTCAAGAATGAAACTACAAGTTGATTACAATTTCAAACAACCGAAAATGAAGCTACAAGTTGTTTTAACTTCAAACGAGTCTGGAATGAAGCTAAAAGTTGTTTCCAACTTCAATCTACCAATAATGAAGCTACAAGTTGTTTACGGGCTCAAACGAGTCAAGAATGAAACTACAAGTTGATTACAATTTCAAACAACCGAAAATGAATGCTACAAGTTGTTTTTAACTTCAAACGAGTCTGGAATGAAGCTACAAGTTGTTTCCAACTTCAATCTAGTCAATAATGAAGCTACAAGTTGTTTCCGGGCTCAAACGAGTCAAGAATGAAACTACAAGTTGATTACAATTTCAAACAACCGAAAATAAAGCTACAAGTTGTTTTTAACTTCAAACGAGTCTGGAATGAAGCTAAAAGTTGTTTCCAACTTCAATCTACCAATAATGAAGCTACAAGTTGTTTACGGGCTCAAACGAGTCAAGAATGAAACTACAAGTTGATTACAATTTCAAACAACCGAAAATGAAGCTACAAGTTGTTTTTAACTTCAAACGAGTCTGGAATGAAGCTAAAAGTTGTTTCCAACTTCAATCTACCAATAATGAAGCTACAAGTTGTTTACGGGCTCAAACGAGTCAAGAATGAAACTACAAGTTGATTACAATTTCAAACAACCGAAAATGAAGCTACAAGTTGTTTTTAACTTCAAACGAGTCTGGAATGAAGCTACAAGTTGTTTCCAACTTCAATCTACCAATAATGAAGCTACAAGTTGTTTACGGGCTCAAACGAGTCAAGAATGAAACTACAAGTTGATTACAATTTCAAACAACCGAAAATGAAGCTACAAGTTGTTTTTAACTTCAAACGAGTCTGGAATGAAGCTACAAGTTGTTTCCAACTTCAATCTATCAATAATGAAGCTACAAGTTGTTTCCGGGCTCAAACGAGTCAAGAATGAAACTACAAGTTGATTACAATTTCAAACAACCGAAAATGAAGCTACAAGTTGTTTTTAACTTCAAACGAGTCTGGAATGAAGCTAAAAGTTGTTTCCAACTTCAATCTACCAATAATGAAGCTACAAGTTGTTTCCGGGCTCAAACGAGTCAAGAATGAAACTACAAGTTGATTACAATTTCAAACAACCGAAAATGAAGCTACAAGTTGTTTTTAACTTCAAACGAGTCTGGAATGAAGCTACAAGTTGTTTCCAACTTCAATCTACCAATAATGAAGCTACAAGTTGTTTACGGGCTCAAACGAGTCAAGAATGAAACTACAAGTTGATTACAATTTCAAACAACCGAAAATGAAGCTACAAGTTGTTTTTAACTTCAAACGAGTCTGGAATGAAGCTAAAAGTTGTTTCCAACTTCAATCTACCAATAATGAAGCTACAAGTTGTTTACGGGCTCAAACGAGTCAAGAATGAAACTACAAGTTGATTACAATTTCAAACAACCGAAAATGAAGCTACAAGTTGTTTTTAACTTCAAACGAGTCTGGAATGAAGCTACAAGTTGTTTCCAACTTCAATCTAGTCAATAATGAAGCTACAAGTTGTTTCCGGGCTCAAACGAGTCAAGAATGAAACTACAAGTTGATTACAATTTCAAACAACCGAAAATGAAGCTACAAGTTGTTTTTAACTTCAAACGAGTCTGGAATGAAGCTAAAAGTTGTTTCCAACTTCAATCTACCAATAATGAAGCTACAAGTTGTTTACGGGCTCAAACGAGTCAAGAATGAAACTACAAGTTGATTACAATTTCAAACAACCGAAAATGAAGCTACAAGTTGTTTTTAACTTCAAACGAGTCTGGAATGAAGCTACAAGTTGTTTCCAACTTCAATCTACCAATAATGAAGCTACAAGTTGTTTCCGGGCTCAAACGAGTCAAGAATGAAACTACAAGTTGATTACAATTTCAAACAACCGAAAATGAAGCTACAAGTTGTTTTTAACTTCAAACGAGTCTGGAATGAAGCTACAAGTTGTTTCCAACTTCAATCTACCAATAATGAAGCTACAAGTTGTTTACGGGCTCAAACGAGTCAAGAATGAAACTACAAGTTGATTACAATTTCAAACAACCGAAAATGAAGCTACAAGTTGTTTTTAACTTCAAACGAGTCTGGAATGAAGCTAAAAGTTGTTTCCAACTTCAATCTACCAATAATGAAGCTACAAGTTGTTTACGGGCTCAAACGAGTCAAGAATGAAACTACAAGTTGATTACAATTTCAAACAACCGAAAATGAAGCTACAAGTTGTTTTTAACTTCAAACGAGTCTGGAATGAAGCTACAAGTTGTTTCCAACTTCAATCTACCAATAATGAAGCTACAAGTTGTTTACGGGCTCAAACGAGTCAAGAATGAAACTACAAGTTGATTACAATTTCAAACAACCGAAAATGAATGCTACAAGTTGTTTTTAACTTCAAACGAGTCTGGAATGAAGCTAAAAGTTGTTTCCAACTTCAATCTACCAATAATGAAGCTACAAGTTGTTTACGGGCTCAAACGAGTCAAGAATGAAACTACAAGTTGATTACAATTTCAAACAACCGAAAATGAAGCTACAAGTTGTTTTTAACTTCAAACGAGTCTGGAATGAAGCTACAAGTTGTTTCCAACTTCAATCTAGTCAATAATGAAGCTACAAGTTGTTTCCGGGCTCAAACGAGTCAAGAATGAAACTACAAGTTGATTACAATTTCAAACAACCGAAAATAAAGCTACAAGTTGTTTTTAACTTCAAACGAGTCTGGAATGAAGCTAAAAGTTGTTTCCAACTTCAATCTACCAATAATGAAGCTACAAGTTGTTTACGGGCTCAAACGAGTCAAGAATGAAACTACAAGTTGATTACAATTTCAAACAACCGAAAATGAAGCTACAAGTTGTTTTTAACTTCAAACGAGTCTGGAATGAAGCTAAAAGTTGTTTCCAACTTCAATCTACCAATAATGAAGCTACAAGTTGTTTACGGGCTCAAACGAGTCAAGAATGAAACTACAAGTTGATTACAATTTCAAACAACCGAAAATGAAGCTACAAGTTGTTTTTAACTTCAAACGAGTCTGGAATGAAGCTACAAGTTGTTTCCAACTTCAATCTAGTCAATAATGAAGCTACAAGTTGTTTCCGGGCTCAAACGAGTCAAGAATGAAACTACAAGTTGATTACAATTTCAAACAACCGAAAATGAAGCTACAAGTTGTTTTTAACTTCAAACGAGTCTGGAATGAAGCTACAAGTTGTTTCCAACTTCAATCTACCAATAATGAAGCTACAAGTTGTTTCCGGGCTCAAACGAGTCAAGAATGAAACTACAAGTTGATTACAATTTCAAACAACCGAAAATGAAGCTACAAGTTGTTTTTAACTTCAAACGAGTCTGGAATGAAGCTAAAAGTTGTTTCCAACTTCAATCTACCAATAATGAAGCTACAAGTTGTTTACGGGCTCAAACGAGTCAAGAATGAAACTACAAGTTGATTACAATTTCAAACAACCGAAAATGAAGCTACAAGTTGTTTTTAACTTCAAACGAGTCTGGAATGAAGCTACAAGTTGTTTCCAACTTCAATCTAGTCAATAATGAAGCTACAAGTTGTTTACGGGCTCAAACGAGTCAAGAATGAAACTACAAGTTGATTACAATTTCAAACAACCGAAAATGAAGCTACAAGTTGTTTTAACTTCAAACGAGTCTGGAATGAAGCTAAAAGTTGTTTCCAACTTCAATCTACCAATAATGAAGCTACAAGTTGTTTACGGGCTCAAACGAGTCAAGAATGAAACTACAAGTTGATTACAATTTCAAACAACCGAAAATGAAGCTACAAGTTGTTTTTAACTTCAAACGAGTCTGGAATGAAGCTAAAAGTTGTTTCCAACTTCAATCTAGTCAATAATGAAGCTACAAGTTGTTTCCGGGCTCAAACGAGTCAAGAATGAAACTACAAGTTGATTACAATTTCAAACAACCGAAAATGAAGCTACAAGTTGTTTTTAACTTCAAACGAGTCTGGAATGAAGCTAAAAGTTGTTTCCAACTTCAATCTACCAATAATGAAGCTACAAGTTGTTTACGGGCTCAAACGAGTCAAGAATGAAACTACAAGTTGATTACAATTTCAAACAACCGAAAATGAAGCTACAAGTTGTTTTTAACTTCAAACGAGTCTGGAATGAAGCTACAAGTTGTTTCCAACTTCAATCTACCAATAATGAAGCTACAAGTTGTTTACGGGCTCAAACGAGTCAAGAATGAAACTACAAGTTGATTACAATTTCAAACAACCGAAAATGAAGCTACAAGTTGTTTTAACTTCAAACGAGTCTGGAATGAAGCTAAAAGTTGTTTCCAACTTCAATCTACCAATAATGAAGCTACAAGTTGTTTACGGGCTCAAACGAGTCAAGAATGAAACTACAAGTTGATTACAATTTCAAACAACCGAAAATGAAGCTACAAGTTGTTTTAACTTCAAACGAGTCTGGAATGAAGCTACAAGTTGTTTCCAACTTCAATCTAGTCAATAATGAAGCTACAAGTTGTTTCCGGGCTCAAACGAGTCAAGAATGAAACTACAAGTTGATTACAATTTCAAACAACCGAAAATAAAGCTACAAGTTGTTTTTAACTTCAAACGAGTCTGGAATGAAGCTAAAAGTTGTTTCCAACTTCAATCTACCAATAATGAAGCTACAAGTTGTTTACGGGCTCAAACGAGTCAAGAATGAAACTACAAGTTGATTACAATTTCAAACAACCGAAAATGAAGCTACAAGTTGTTTTTAACTTCAAACGAGTCTGGAATGAAGCTAAAAGTTGTTTCCAACTTCAATCTAGTCAATAATGAAGCTACAAGTTGTTTCCGGGCTCAAACGAGTCAAGAATGAAACTACAAGTTGATTACAATTTCAAACAACCGAAAATGAAGCTACAAGTTGTTTTTAACTTCAAACGAGTCTGGAATGAAGCTACAAGTTGTTTCCAACTTCAATCTACCAATAATGAAGCTACAAGTTGTTTCCGGGCTCAAACGAGTCAAGAATGAAACTACAAGTTGATTACAATTTCAAACAACCGAAAATGAAGCTACAAGTTGTTTTTAACTTCAAACGAGTCTGGAATGAAGCTAAAAGTTGTTTCCAACTTCAATCTACCAATAATGAAGCTACAAGTTGTTTACGGGCTCAAACGAGTCAAGAATGAAACTACAAGTTGATTACAATTTCAAACAACCGAAAATGAAGCTACAAGTTGTTTTTAACTTCAAACGAGTCTGGAATGAAGCTAAAAGTTGTTTCCAACTTCAATCTACCAATAATGAAGCTACAAGTTGTTTACGGGCTCAAACGAGTCAAGAATGAAACTACAAGTTGATTACAATTTCAAACAACCGAAAATGAAGCTACAAGTTGTTTTTAACTTCAAACGAGTCTGGAATGAAGCTAAAAGTTGTTTCCAACTTCAATCTACCAATAATGAAGCTACAAGTTGTTTACGGGCTCAAACGAGTCAAGAATGAAACTACAAGTTGATTACAATTTCAAACAACCGAAAATGAATGCTACAAGTTGTTTTCAACTTCAAACGAGTCTGGAATGAAGCTACAAGTTGTTTCCAACTTCAATCTACCAATAATGAAGCTACAAGTTGTTTCCGGGCTCAAACGAGTCAAGAATGAAACTACAAGTTGATTACAATTTCAAACAACCGAAAATGAAGCTACAAGTTGTTTTTAACTTCAAACGAGTCTGGAATGAAGCTACAAGTTGTTTCCAACTTCAATCTACCAATAATGAAGCTACAAGTTGTTTACGGGCTCAAACGAGTCAAGAATGAAACTACAAGTTGATTACAATTTCAAACAACCGAAAATGAAGCTACAAGTTGTTTTTAACTTCAAACGAGTCTGGAATGAAGCTAAAAGTTGTTTCCAACTTCAATCTACCAATAATGAAGCTACAAGTTGTTTACGGGCTCAAACGAGTCAAGAATGAAACTACAAGTTGATTACAATTTCAAACAACCGAAAATGAAGCTACAAGTTGTTTTTAACTTCAAACGAGTCTGGAATGAAGCTAAAAGTTGTTTCCAACTTCAATCTAGTCAATAATGAAGCTACAAGTTGTTTCCGGGCTCAAACGAGTCAAGAATGAAACTACAAGTTGATTACAATTTCAAACAACCGAAAATGAAGCTACAAGTTGTTTTTAACTTCAAACGAGTCTGGAATGAAGCTAAAAGTTGTTTCCAACTTCAATCTACCAATAATGAAGCTACAAGTTGTTTACGGGCTCAAACGAGTCAAGAATGAAACTACAAGTTGATTACAATTTCAAACAACCGAAAATGAAGCTACAAGTTGTTTTTAACTTCAAACGAGTCTGGAATGAAGCTACAAGTTGTTTCCAACTTCAATCTAGTCAATAATGAAGCTACAAGTTGTTTACGGGCTCAAACGAGTCAAGAATGAAACTACAAGTTGATTACAATTTCAAACAACCGAAAATGAAGCTACAAGTTGTTTTTAACTTCAAACGAGTCTGGAATGAAGCTAAAAGTTGTTTCCAACTTCAATCTACCAATAATGAAGCTACAAGTTGTTTACGGGCTCAAACGAGTCAAGAATGAAACTACAAGTTGATTACAATTTCAAACAACCGAAAATGAAGCTACAAGTTGTTTTTAACTTCAAACGAGTCTGGAATGAAGCTACAAGTTGTTTCCAACTTCAATCTACCAATAATGAAGCTACAAGTTGTTTCCGGGCTCAAACGAGTCAAGAATGAAACTACAAGTTGATTACAATTTCAAACAACCGAAAATGAAGCTACAAGTTGTTTTTAACTTCAAACGAGTCTGGAATGAAGCTAAAAGTTGTTTCCAACTTCAATCTACCAATAATGAAGCTACAAGTTGTTTACGGGCTCAAACGAGTCAAGAATGAAACTACAAGTTGATTACAATTTCAAACAACCGAAAATGAAGCTACAAGTTGTTTTAACTTCAAACGAGTCTGGAATGAAGCTAAAAGTTGTTTCCAACTTCAATCTACCAATAATGAAGCTACAAGTTGTTTCCGGGCTCAAACGAGTCAAGAATGAAACTACAAGTTGATTACAATTTCAAACAACCGAAAATGAAGCTACAAGTTGTTTTTAACTTCAAACGAGTCTGGAATGAAGCTACAAGTTGTTTCCAACTTCAATCTAGTCAATAATGAAGCTACAAGTTGTTTCCGGGCTCAAACGAGTCAAGAATGAAACTACAAGTTGATTACAATTTCAAACAACCGAAAATGAAGCTACAAGTTGTTTTTAACTTCAAACGAGTCTGGAATGAAGCTAAAAGTTGTTTCCAACTTCAATCTACCAATAATGAAGCTACAAGTTGTTTACGGGCTCAAACGAGTCAAGAATGAAACTACAAGTTGATTACAATTTCAAACAACCGAAAATGAAGCTACAAGTTGTTTTTAACTTCAAACGAGTCTGGAATGAAGCTACAAGTTGTTTCCAACTTCAATCTACCAATAATGAAGCTACAAGTTGTTTACGGGCTCAAACGAGTCAAGAATGAAACTACAAGTTGATTACAATTTCAAACAACCGAAAATGAAGCTACAAGTTGTTTTTAACTTCAAACGAGTCTGGAATGAAGCTACAAGTTGTTTCCAACTTCAATCTACCAATAATGAAGCTACAAGTTGTTTACGGGCTCAAACGAGTCAAGAATGAAACTACAAGTTGATTACAATTTCAAACAACCGAAAATGAAGCTACAAGTTGTTTTTAACTTCAAACGAGTCTGGAATGAAGCTACAAGTTGTTTCCAACTTCAATCTACCAATAATGAAGCTACAAGTTGTTTACGGGCTCAAACGAGTCAAGAATGAAACTACAAGTTGATTACAATTTCAAACAACCGAAAATGAAGCTACAAGTTGTTTTTAACTTCAAACGAGTCTGGAATGAAGCTACAAGTTGTTTCCAACTTCAATCTACCAATAATGAAGCTACAAGTTGTTTCCGGGCTCAAACGAGTCAAGAATGAAACTACAAGTTGATTACAATTTCAAACAACCGAAAATGAAGCTACAAGTTGTTTTTAACTTCAAACGAGTCTGGAATGAAGCTACAAGTTGTTTCCAACTTCAATCTACCAATAATGAAGCTACAAGTTGTTTCCGGGCTCAAACGAGTCAAGAATGAAACTACAAGTTGATTACAATTTCAAACAACCGAAAATGAAGCTACAAGTTGTTTTTAACTTCAAACGAGTCTGGAATGAAGCTACAAGTTGTTTCCAACTTCAATCTACCAATAATGAAGCTACAAGTTGTTTACGGGCTCAAACGAGTCAAGAATGAAACTACAAGTTGATTACAATTTCAAACAACCGAAAATGAAGCTACAAGTTGTTTTTAACTTCAAACGAGTCTGGAATGAAGCTAAAAGTTGTTTCCAACTTCAATCTACTCAATAATGAAGCTACAAGTTGTTTCCGGGCTCAAACGAGTCAAGAATGAAACTACAAGTTGATTACAATTTCAAACAACCGAAAATGAAGCTACAAGTTGTTTTTAACTTCAAACGAGTCTGGAATGAAGCTACAAGTTGTTTCCAACTTCAATCTAGCCAATAATGAAGCTACAAGTTGTTTACGGGCTCAAACGAGTCAAGAATGAAACTACAAGTTGATTACAATTTCAAACAACCGAAAATGAAGCTACAAGTTGTTTTTAACTTCAAACGAGTCTGGAATGAAGCTAAAAGTTGTTTCCAACTTCAATCTACCAATAATGAAGCTACAAGTTGTTTACGGGCTCAAACGAGTCAAGAATGAAACTACAAGTTGATTACAATTTCAAACAACCGAAAATGAAGCTACAAGTTGTTTTTAACTTCAAACGAGTCTGGAATGAAGCTAAAAGTTGTTTCCAACTTCAATCTACCAATAATGAAGCTACAAGTTGTTTACGGGCTCAAACGAGTCAAGAATGAAACTACAAGTTGATTACAATTTCAAACAACCGAAAATGAAGCTACAAGTTGTTTTAACTTCAAACGAGTCTGGAATGAAGCTAAAAGTTGTTTCCAACTTCAATCTACCAATAATGAAGCTACAAGTTGTTTACGGGCTCAAACGAGTCAAGAATGAAACTACAAGTTGATTACAATTTCAAACAACCGAAAATGAAGCTACAAGTTGTTTTTAACTTCAAACGAGTCTGGAATGAAGCTACAAGTTGTTTCCAACTTCAATCTACCAATAATGAAGCTACAAGTTGTTTCCGGGCTCAAACGAGTCAAGAATGAAACTACAAGTTGATTACAATTTCAAACAACCGAAAATGAAGCTACAAGTTGTTTTTAACTTCAAACGAGTCTGGAATGAAGCTACAAGTTGTTTCCAACTTCAATCTACCAATAATGAAGCTACAAGTTGTTTACGGGCTCAAACGAGTCAAGAATGAAACTACAAGTTGATTACAATTTCAAACAACCGAAAATGAAGCTACAAGTTGTTTTAACTTCAAACGAGTCTGGAATGAAGCTACAAGTTGTTTCCAACTTCAATCTACCAATAATGAAGCTACAAGTTGTTTACGGGCTCAAACGAGTCAAGAATGAAACTACAAGTTGATTACAATTTCAAACAACCGAAAATGAAGCTACAAGTTGTTTTAACTTCAAACGAGTCTGGAATGAAGCTACAAGTTGTTTCCAACTTCAATCTAGTCAATAATGAAGCTACAAGTTGTTTCCGGGCTCAAACGAGTCAAGAATGAAACTACAAGTTGATTACAATTTCAAACAACCGAAAATGAAGCTACAAGTTGTTTTTAACTTCAAACGAGTCTGGAATGAAGCTAAAGTTGTTTCCAACTTCAATCTACCAATAATGAAGCTACAAGTTGTTTCCGGGCTCAAACGAGTCAAGAATGAAACTACAAGTTGATTACAATTTCAAACAACCGAAAATGAAGCTACAAGTTGTTTTTTAACTTCGAACGAGTCTGGAATGAAGCTAAAAGTTGTTTCCAACTTCAATCTACCAATAATGAAGCTACAAGTTGTTTACGGGCTCAAACGAGTCAAGAATGAAACTACAAGTTGATTACAATTTCAAACAACCGAAAATGAATGTACAAGTTTTTTTAACTTCAAACGAGTCTGGAATGAAGCTACAAGTTGTTTCCAACTTCAATCTAGTCAATAATGAAGCTACAAGTTGTTTACCGGCTCAAACGAGTCAAGAATGAAACTACAAGTTGATTACAATTTCAAACAACCGAAAATGAAGCTACAAGTTGTTTTTAACTTCAAACGAGTCTGGAATGAAGCTAAAAGTTGTTTCCAACTTCAATCTACCAATAATGAAGCTATTCTCTTGTTATGTGGTATTGCAGTATCCCTAATATAACTTTTTATGCGATATAATTTCTACGCGATATATTTTGTACGCGAGTAACTAGTTCTTGTTACGCGATTTAGTGATAATTGGGATTTATACATGACTTGATGGCATAATTAGATTATATTTCGTGTATAAATAGTCGTATGCAAGAAATTTAGCTACGCGATTAATATCTTGCACGATTCGATGTTAATTTAATAGTTGCGGCTACGCGATTTAATAATAGTAGAGAATTATCGTAAATAGTGGTAAATTGTAATGCGAGCGATTACGTGATATGAATACATATATAATTGTAGTGGAAAGTCGTTTTGTTGTGAATTATTATGTGTATTATTGTGTGTAAATTCTTTTTACATAGATTATATATTAGAGTGTAATACTTGAAAATGCTTTAAAAATATTTCTTTGTCCAAAATTTTGATCATGATTTTGTTAAACTTGTAAAATCTCATAGTATTTATAGTATAATTTGATGATTTATGGAATTGTAGTTTTATTTATATTAAATCCATTCATTTTATTCATACTTTTGTAATTATAGATTACACTAGTACCCTTGCATGCATTTTGGTAGAGAATAGAGTCCAAGGGCATGACCGACTATTCACACCATTTGACTCTGTAATTACCACTAAAAACCTTGCATGCATTCTCACCTAAAGCCACAGACGGATAGATTGTAACTACCCAAATCCACTCACTTCTACCTAGTCAAAAGCACAAGACTTCATCATTTCTACACCACACTACACACAAAATCAAACCCACCAAACATCGCCTCCTCTCTCTCATTTCAGCTGAGTAGAAACCCCCTCCCAAACCCTTAAAATTTTCTCTTCATAACCTCATATACACACATAGTTTGCAACTCATCCAAGAGAGAAAAATCATCTCCTAGTCACAAGCTTTCCATTTAAGGTTAGTTTGAGTACTTGCATGTCATCAAGCCAAGAGTTTTCGACTTGGTTCTCATGGACCTAGAGTTGAACTCATTGTGGCTTAATACTTGGACAAGGAGTGGTCTTGAGGGAGTGTATCACCCCCATTTGTCAAGCCATAACCTTGGTTCAAGCCTCGGCAATGACTCCCAAGGAGCCGAAGGGAATCCATTGATTTGGATGATTTTTGTGGATGGAATGAGATGTTTCTTGCTGGGATCTTTGAGTTTCAGTCTTTACAAGATTGTTTTACAACGTTTTAAACATTGCATGTCAAGATCTTGCCAAGAAAGTTAGAGTTTATAAGTGCATGTCATGATTTTCATAGTATAAAGTGTATGCTGATTTTTGTCACTTTTTAAACTGGTTTTTGATCATTGCATGCCTCGGTTTTTGCCATAAAATGCTAGTATAATATGTGCCATGATTAGTCATGTTCAGTTTTGATGTATTATGTGATTTTATATGGAGTATTAGATCGAAATCATGCTTAGAAATGCTGAAAACCAATCTGCTCTGCTCTGCTGTATTTTTGGCTTCGGTAATGTGATTTTTGAGGCTTGATTTGTGTTGTAATTTCTTGTATAAGGCTATACAATAGTGGTATATAGATTATAGACTAGAGTTGTTGGCTTGGTTGTTGTTGAATGGTGTTAAGATGGGTGATAAGGTGGAAGGAGGCACACACTAGCACTGGACAGATTTTTGCACATAGAAACTAGGAGTTTTGGTGTTGATTTGGTTGGGTTTTGCTGGTCCCAAGTGTCCAGGAGTTGGGAGTGAGTTTTGTTATGATTCCAGTAGTCTTAAATCACCAAAGCCCCTGCATTTAGGTAGGTATACACACTCAAAACAGTAGATACCCCAAAACAGGGCAGAATTGAACAATCTGTGTTCTTGTGAGGTTTTCACCTTGTCATGAGTGAGGCCTTCATGGGGCCTTGGCTTAAATGAGCTTAGTGAACCCTAAGAAAGCCTAACAAACCATTAGAACCCAAATCCTAGTGAGAAAACAGAGTTTTAAATCAGTAAACACAAGGCAGTTGGGAAACAGGGTAGTTTTCAGCAGTGTCAACTTTGTGTAATAACCTGGGAAGTTTCATATGGGGCCTTGGAGTGAAACCAAGTCTGAGAGATAGCCTTAAGAGTTGGGAATCCATGGGAATTGATTTGGTAGGAATGCACTTAGTACACATTAAATTATCTCAGTTAGGATGCAGGTAGTGCAGAGAGGTTGCAACAGAGAACCTCACTGTGCCCTTTGAACATTTTAAACCAATTTGTGTGAGGCCTTTGTATTGTATCAATTGCACAAGTAAGTTTAGAGTCTTAGAAACCTATTAGAAGTAAATTAGAGTGAAGGCCCTAGTTAGAGCATCTTATTTTCACTAAGTAACCGAGAGCAACCTTAGAGAGCCATTGGAGAGTTGTAAGTGCAACTCTTGCATGATTGTCAAGGGTATAAGGGCTGAGTTTGCAAGCACTTTTAGGATTAAGATAAGGTCAGTATGAGGAGTTTAGAAGTTTAGAAATTAGCCTTTATGTGCTACTTGCTTATGTGTTTAGGAGTTTAAGTATGTAGTATATATATATATAGTTAATAAATCATGCCATGCCATTATGTGACTATGTGAATTATGTGACTATGTGGAGTATGTGAATACATGATTATGTTAATTGTCTTTCATATGTATAAATGAGCATGTATACCTAAAATTAAGTACGTGTAATGACTCTTATAGCGATAGTTAGCTAATAATAGAGTATTAGGTTACGTAACTAGAGAATAGGCGCGTGTAATATAAATTAGACTTAAAATGCCGTTTAGTGACGAGGTTAATATAATGTGTAGGTTCCGAGGCGAAAGGAAAAGCTCGTACCATCAAGATTGAATAATCTCAGAATCTTGCAAAGGCAAGTTACTACATCCTTAACTTTACAATTGTTGCAAATATATGTTCACCCGTGAACTCATAAATCCTTATGAATATTTAGTTGCGATAATCACCATACCTATTATGTTCGCAAATACCTTGACATAAAAATTCCGATCATACTAGTACCTTCCTTTCAAATATATCCTTACACTTGTACCCAAAATGTTAGATTCCCTATTAAAACTTCCAATAACACCATGACACGTATACTTTCATAAATACCGAATAACACTTGATAGAATTGACTTTCTTTGACTTTGGAACTTATCCCCTTAAGTCCAATATGCGTTGACACATTATTAGTGAACTTGAACCCTTTTGCCATATTTCAATAAAAGATGATATAAACCTTTTTCCGGCATCCATGTTATAAATCAAAATGAATTATAAAATGTTTTCTTTAGTGATTTGGACTAGACGCAAGTCCTTTTCACATATTATTAGGCTCACATATAGCCTAGGGATCCCATTATATTTGAGAACCCAGCGCGGTTCGGGATTACTTCGCGGCTGATCACCAGCTGTAATCCGTAGCGTCCTAAAATGAATTTTGATGATGATATGATTATAACATGTTGCCATATTGCCACGATGCCATGATTTCTATACCATGATTATCCATGTGTTTTGCCATGTCCATTCATCATATTATCATGAACCTTAATGAATGCTTTATCATTTATTCTTAAATTTGTTTCGGACACCTTTGATATTATTATGATGCCATGTGTTTAGGACTGTTAGTACTTGCTGAGCGTCTTTGCTCATGTTCTCGTATTTAACCCCTTTTACAGCTAGCAAATATGGTACGCACAAAGCAAACAGCACGTAAATCGACCACTGGCTACGCAGAGAATTGTTTAAGGGCGAAGGTAGCATATATGATATAAGCGGCTTTCGCTATTATGTTTTGTACTAGTTAGATGGGCTGATCCACACTCTGAACTTATAAGATCTTTTGGGACTTTATTTCACCTTTTTGGACTTGTAATTAACTAAAGGTTACCCTTTTGGGATTTAAATTATGTAATCCTAATTTCCGGATTTATTATTTATCTGTCTCTTGTTCATATTATATCAATTCGTGTGTGTGTGTGTTGGTTTGGGGCGTGACATTTTTGGCATCAGAGCCTAGGTTTAGAGTCCTTGGACAGCCCAATTAGGATCAGAGGGTGTATAAGTATATTATATATCTATATATATCGGGAGTATTATTATGCGTCGTTCGATTTAATCGTATCTAACCCCTTTTATATATATATATATATATTATTGACAGCAACGTGCGCACTCATCTTCGGTCCCGCCGCCTGAACCTATTCCCTTTTCTGTCTATGCTGACTTGAGGCTGGAGCTCGACACTATCCAAGGGAAGTATGACAGGCTCATGGAGCGCATTGAGGAGGTTTATTCGAGTGATCATATCATGGGTGACGGACCTAAGGAGAAGACCATCTCTAGGCTTGAGTCATTGATCCAGGTGGCCACATCCAGGTTGGAGAAGATGCCAGTACACCGTGACCGGTCCAGCCAGCTCACTGTGCAGATGATAGCGGATGAACTTAGGAGCATGGTCAAGATGCTGCGTGAGGACACGACCCCTAACATCCCTAGGACCCGTGAGGAGGAGACCGAGGAGGAGGACGAGGACTAGAGGACGTGACCTTTAGTTGCTTAGGCTGTTTCTTTTATCACTATGATGTTTATTTCTGTTTCTAGACTTTCGTACTATTTTCAGATCTGTACTCGTATTTCGTACTTTGACATTCGTACCTTTCGTTTCGAACCATGTTTTAATTCAGCAATGCACTTTCCTTGATTCCTATATTGCTCTTTAAATTTGCTTATAACCATGCATCATTTCTATTGTTTATATCGAACTGCATACCATGATAATTGTGAATAATCCCGTAACCTTGTATCATTTAAAATTGTATAACTTTTATTTCAGAATATGGCACCTAAAAGAGCTCGAGGAAGACCCACTAATAACCGAGAAAATACGGAAGAAGGAAACCGAAACGCAAACCAGAACCTTGACATAACACAACTTCTAGAATTGGTACGCCAACAGACAGCCACTATTGCCCAACAACAACAACTTCTTCAACAAATGCAACCACCACAACCACCTCCAGGAAATGTCACCACTTTCAAAACCTTCCAATCCGTAAAACCCCCGGAATTCAAAGGAACTCAAGATCCGGTTGAAGCTCATGCTTGGTTAAAAGAGATGGAGAAGGCTTTTGCCTTGACAAATGTTGGAGATAATCAGAAGGTGGAGTATGCTGCTTATTTTCTTAAAGGAGAATCGAACTATTGGTGGGAAACAACAAAAGCTTTAGAACCCGAAGGAATTATTACTTGGGACAGATTTAAGAGAATGTTTTTGGATAAGTACTTTCCTCGCTATATGCAAACACAAATGGAGATGAAGTTCTTTGAATTAAAACAAGATAATATGACAGTTGGGGAGTATGAGAAGAAGTTCACTGAACTATCTAGATTTATGGGAGAGTATGTTGATTCTGAAGAGAAGAGAGCGAAGAGATTTCAACAAGGACTAAAGCCGTGGTTGAGAAGTCGGGTGGTAGCTTTTGAATTGACTACTTATGCTGAAGTAGTTCAAAAAGCAATGGTAATTGAAGGCGAAAGTGAGCAGAATCAGAAGGAGAAGGGCAACAAAAAGAGAAGATTTGAATCGGGAGAAGAAGGCACAAGTTACAAGGGCCAGAATCAAAAAGTTAATCAAAGGTTTAAACTTCAAAGTGGACCCGGAAACTTCAAGAAGAGAGAATTTGGGAACAAGTCACAAGAAAACAGATCTCAATCGAGTGGACAGAAACCCCCGCAAGGATCAATTCCGGAGTGTAAAGTTTGTAATAAGAAGCATACGGGGATTTGCAACAAGGCGAATGTAGTTTGTTACAAGTGTCACGCAAAAGGCCACTATGCTCATGAATGTAAGAATCAGAAGGCCAACGTCACGTGCTACAAGTGTGGTAAAGTAGGACATGTGTCAAGGGAATGCAAAGGAGCGGTTAACAATCAATTGCTACAAATGACTGCTACGCCGTATCCGATGAATCAAGCAACTCCTATGCCAGCACCATCATTTCCAATGCCTTTCAATCAACCTCAAATGGCATCATCCTCATCTCATCCAGCTTTGACCTATCCGGCACAAGCAAGGACTTTCAACATGAATGTAAAGGATGCAATTCAAAGTTCTGATGTAGTTTCAGGTACGCTTTCTGTGAACGCTGCTAGTGCTAAAGTATTGATTGACTCGGGAGCTACAAGGTCATTTATTTCGAAGTCTTTTGTTGATAAGTGGAATTGTGAAACCCAATTGATGCATGAACCCCTATCTGTTGTCTTAGCTAATCAAGATAGAATATCTGTAGAACATGTGTGCCCCCATTGTACAATAGTGATAGCCGGACACGTTTTTCCTGCGAGTCTTATTCCTTTCCAGTTAGGCGAATTCGACGTGATATTAGGGATGGATTGGTTGACAAGCTTTAATGCTCAAATAGATTGCAAGAATAAAAGGGTGGTATTGAGTTCACCACAAGGCAAGAAGGTAACATTCAAGGGTCAAAGGCAAACTCAAAGATTTCTTACTTCGATGCAAGCAAAGAAGATGATTCGGAAGGGATGCGAGGCGTATTTGGCATATGTAATTGATAAGAGTAAAGAAGTTTCTAGCCCTGAAGACATTCCAGTAGTAAGAGATTTTATAGATGTGTTTCCCGAAGAACTTCCTGGCTTACCCCCGGACCGACAAATCGAGTTTACAATAGAACTTGCACCCGGCACCGAACCTGTTTCGAAGGCTCCTTATAGAATGGCTCCGTCAGAGATGAAGGAATTGGCGAAGCAAATACAAGAGCTATTAGACAAGGGATTTATACGGCCAAGTGTTTCACCTTGGGGCGCACCGGTCTTGTTTGTGAAGAAGAAAGACGGGAGTATGAGACTTTGTATAGATTATCGAGAATTGAACAAATTGACGATTAAGAATAGGTACCCTTTGCCTAGAATTGATGATCTGTTTGACCAACTCAAGGGAGCTACTTGTTTTTCGAAAATTGATCTACGGTCGGGATACCACCAATTGAAGATTAAGGCTGAAGACATACCGAAGACAGCTTTTCGAACACGATACGGACATTACGAATTCCTTGTTATGGCTTTTGGATTGACAAACGCACCGGCTGCTTTCATGGACTTAATGAATCGGGTATTCAAGGAATATTTAGATAAATTCGTCATAGTTTTCATCGATGATATTTTGGTGTATTCAAAGACGGAAGCTGATCACGAAGAACATTTGAGAAGAGTGTTGGAAGTGTTGCGAAAGGAGAGATTGTATGCCAAATTCTCGAAATGTGAGTTTTGGTTGACGGAAGTAAGATTTCTAGGACATATTGTTGGAAGTGAGGGGATTAGAGTGGACCCCGAAAAGATTGAGGCTGTGATGAATTGGGAGAGACCAAAGACGCCAACAGAAGTGAGGAGTTTCATGGGATTAGCAGGATATTACCGAAGGTTTGTGAAAGATTTTTCGAAGATTGCCGTACCATTGACCAAATTAACAAGGAAGAATGAGAAGTTTGAATGGACGGGGAAGTGTGAAAGTAGTTTTCAAGAGTTGAAGCAAAGACTAGTAACTGCACCGGTTTTAGCATTACCCGATGACAAGGGAGATTTTGTGATATACAGTGACGCCTCTTACAAAGGACTTGGATGTGTGTTGATGCAACATGGAAAAGTAATAGCGTACGCTTCGAGACAACTTAAGCCACATGAACAGAAGTACCCAACTCATGATTTAGAATTGGCTGCGATAGTTTTTGCTTTGAAATTGTGGAGACACTACTTGTACGGGGAGAAATGTGAGATATATACAGATCATAAGAGCCTGAAGTACCTTTTCACTCAAAAAGAGCTAAATATGAGACAGCGCCGATGGTTGGAGTTGATCAAAGACTATGATTGTTCGATACAATATCATCCTGGGAAGGCCAACGTGGTAGCGGACGCATTAAGCAGAAAAGAGAAGTTAAATGTGATTTCAATGCCAAAGGAGTTGTCAAATGAAATTGAGAAGTTGCAATTAGAGTTTTGTGAACTTGGAGGGGCAGAAGAAATGTGTTATGCCATTACCTTTAAACCAACTCTGTTAGAGAAGATAAAGAAATATCAAGACGAAGTGATAACTCGAGAAGATAATCAGTTGACGGGAGAAGAAATTTGTACACAGAAAGATGAGCAAGGTGTGTTAAGATTTTCATCAAGAATTTGGATTCCGAATGTGACTGAATTGAAGAATGAAATTTTGCAAGAAGCACACAACTCTAGATTTTCGATTCACCCGGGAAGCACCAAGATGTACCAAGACTTAAAGAAGAATTTCTGGTGGCCGAACATGAAAAGAGAAATTGCAGAATGGACTTCAAAATGTGATACATGCCAAAGGGTAAAAGCCGAACATCAGAGACCGAGTGGTCTGATTCAGCCATTGAAGATTCCAGAATGGAAGTGGGAAAATATTGCCATGGACTTTGTAGTAGGATTACCTCGAACGCGTTCTGGACACGATGCAATTTGGGTAATAGTTGACCGTCTTACGAAATCGGCACATTTTCTTCCAATTAATGAGAAATCTTCTTTAGACAGACTAGTTCATATGTATGTACGCGAAATCGTGTTAAGACATGGTGTACCTATATCAATAGTTTCAGATCGGGACCCACGATTCAATTCGAGATTTTGGAGGCAATTTCAAGAACATTTAGGGACGAAGTTGAACATGAGCACGGCATATCATCCACAAACTGACGGCCAAAGCGAACGAACAATCCAAACCATTGAAGATATGTTGCGAAGCTGTGCCATTGACTTTTCGGGAAGTTGGGACGAACATTTACCCCTTGTGGAGTTTTCATACAATAATAGTTACCATTCCAGCATTGGCATGCCACCATACGAAGCTTTATATGGACGGAAATGCAGAACACCGACGAATTGGGATGAAGTTGGAGAAGGGAAGGTTTTAGGACCTGAATTGGTACAACAAATGAAGGACACCATCACAGTAATCAAGAAGAGACTAATTGCTGCACAAGACAGACAAAGGAAGTACGCGGACCCCGCTCGAAAAGATGTGAAGTTTGAAATTGGGGAAGCTGTATTGCTAAAAATATCACCGTGGAAGGGTTTGACCAGATTTGGTAAGAAAGGAAAACTAGCACCAAGATACATTGGACCTTTTGAAGTCTTGAACCAAGTTGGAAAAGTTGCCTACGAGTTAGCATTGCCACCACAATATCAGTACGTGCATAATGTGTTTCATGTCTCATTACTCAAGAAGTATAATCCGGACGCCAATCATGTGATAGAAAGTGAACCAGTGGAGATCCAGACTGATTTATCATATGAAGAACATCCCGTACAAATACTAGATCGGCAAGAAAGAAAACTTAGGAAGAAATCAGTAAGCTTGGTAAAAGTGTTGTGGAGGAATCCAAGGGTAGAAGAAGCCACTTGGGAGCTAGAGTCTGATATGCGGAATCGGTATCCTCAATTATTCTCCTAGATTCTGAGGACAGAATCCTATAAGGGGGAGAGGATGTAACAACCGGTAATTTTGAACTTCTTCATAAGCACGATACTTATATCCTATGTTAGTATGTCGATACGTGGAATCGTTATATGTGTATATATATAAATATTCTCTTGTTATGTGGTATTGCAAGTATCACTAATATAACTTTTATGCGATATAATTTCTACGCGATATATTTTGTACGCGAGTAAGATTTCTTGTTACGCGATTTAGTGATAATTGGGATTTATACATGACTTGATGGCATAATTAGATTATATTTCGTGTATAAATAGTCGTATGCAAGAAATTTAGCTACGCGATTAATTATCTTGCACGATTCGATGTTAATTTAATAGTTGCGGCTACGCGATTTAATAATAGTAGAGATTATCGTAAATAGTGGTAAATTGTAATGCGAGCGATTACGTGATATGATATACATATATAATTGTAGTGGAAAGTCGTTTTGTTGTGAATTATTATGTGTATTATTGTGTGTAAATTCTTTTTATACATAGATTATATATTAGAGTGTAATACTTGAAAATGCTTTTAAAAATATTTCTTTGTCCAAAATTTTTGATCATGATTTTGTTAAACTTGTAAAATCTCATAGTATTTATAGTATTAATTTGATGATTTATGGAATTGTAGTTTATTTATTAAAATCCATTCATTTTATTCATACTTTTAGTAATTATAAGATTACACTAGTACCCTTGCATGCATTTTGGTAGAGAATAGAGTCCAAGGGCATGACCGACTATTCACACCATTTGACTCTTGTAATTACCACTAAAACCTTGCATGCATTCTCACCTAAAGCCACTAGAAGGATAGAATTGTAACTACCCAAATCCACTCACTTCTAGCCTAGTCAAAAGCACAAGACTTCATCATTTCCTACACCACACTACACACAAAATCAAACCCACCAAACTCTCCTCCCTCTCTCTCATTTCAGCTGAGTAGAAACCCCCTCCCAAACCCTTAAAATTTTCTCTTCATAACCTCATATACACACATATTTTGCAACTCATCCAAGAGAGAAAAATCATCTCCTAGTCACAAGCTTCCATTTAAGGTTAGTTTGAGTACTTGCATGTCATCAAGCCAAGAGTTTTCGACTTTGGTTCTCATGGACCTAGAGTTGAACTCATTGTGGCTTAAATACTTGGACAAGGAGTGGTCTTGAGGGAGTGTATCACCCCCATTTGTCAAGCCATAACCTTGGTTCAAGCCCTCGGCAATGACTCCCAAGGAGCCGAAGGGAATCCATTGATTTGGATGATTTTTGTGGATGGAATGAGATGTTTCTTGCTGGGATCTTTGAGTTTCAGTCTTTACAAGATTGTTTTACAAAGTTTTAAACATTGCATGTCAAGATCTTGCCAAGAAAGTTAGAGTTTATAAGTGCATGTCATGATTTTCATAGTATAAAGTGTATGCTGATTTTGTCACTTTTTAAACTGGTTTTTGATCATTGCATGCCTCGGTTTTTGCCATAAAATGCTAGTATAATATGTGCCATGATTAGTCATGTTCAGTTTTGATGTATTATGTGATTTTATATGGAGTATTAGATCGAAATCATGCTTAGAAATGCTGAAAACCAATCTGCTCTGCTCTGCTGTGATTTTTGGCTTCGGTAATGTGATTTTTGAGGCTTGATTTGTGTTGTAATTTCTTGTATAAGGCTATACAATAGTGGTATATAGATTATAGACTAGAGTTGTTGGCTTGGTTGTTGTTGAATGGTGTTAAGATGGGTGATAAGGTGGAAGGAGGCACACACTAGCACTGGACAGATTTTTGCACATAGAAACTAGGAGTTTTGGTGTTGATTTGGTTGGGTTTTGCTGGTCCCAAGTGTCCAGGAGTTGGGAGTGAGTTTTGTTATGATTCCAGTAGTCTTAAATCACCAAAGCCCCTGCATTTAGGTAGGTATACACACTCAAAACAGTAGATACCCCAAAACAGGGCAGAATTGAACAATCTGTGTTCTTGTGAGGTTTTCACCTTGTCATGAGTGAGGCCTTCATGGGGCCTTGGCTTAACTGAGCTTAGTGAACCCTAAGAAAGCCTAACAAACCATTAGAACCCAAATCCTAGTGAGAAAACAGAGTTTTAAATCAGTAAACACAAGGCAGTTGGGAAACAGGGTAGTTTTCAGCAGTGTCAACTTTGTGTAATAACCTGGGAAGTTTCATATGGGGCCTTGGAGTGAAACCAAGTCTGAGAGATAGCCTTAAGAGTTGGGAATCCATGGGAATTGATTTGGTAGGAATGCACTTAGTACACATTAAATTATCTCAGTTAGGATGCAGGTAGTGCAGAGAGGTTGCAACAGAGAACCTCACTGTGCCCTTTGAACATTTTAAACCAATTTGTGTGAGGCCTTTGTATTGTATCAATTGCACAAGTAAGTTTAGAGTCTTAGAAACCTATTAGAAGTAAATTAGAGTGAAGGCCCTAGTTAGAGCATCTTATTTTCACTAAGTAACCGAGAGCAACCTTAGAGAGCCATTGGAGAGTTGTAAGTGCAACTCTTGCATGATTGTCAAGGGTATAAGGGCTGAGTTTTGCAAGCACTTTTAGGATTAAGATAAGGTCAGTATGAGGAGTTTAGAAGTTTAGAAATTAGCCTTTATGTGCTACTTGCTTATGTGTTTAGGAGTTTAAGTATGTAGTATATATATATATAGTTAATAAATCATGCCATGCCATTATGTGACTATGTGAATTATGTGACTATGTGGAGTATGTGAATACATGATTATGTTAATTGTCTTTCATATGTATAAATGAGCATGTATACCTAAAATTAAGTACGTGTAATGACTCTTATAGCGATAGTTAGCTAATAATAGAGTATTAGGTTACGTAACTAGAGAATAGGCGCGTGTAATATAAATTAGACTTAAAATGCCGTTTAGTGACGAGGTTAATATAATGTGTAGGTTCCGAGGCGAAAGGAAAAGCTCGTACCATCAAGATTGAATAATCTCAGAATCTTGCAAAGGCAAGTTACTACATCCTTAACTTTACAATTGTTGCAAATATATGTGCACCCGTGAACTCATAAATCCTTATGAATATTTAGTTGCGATAATCACCATACCTATTATGTTCGCAAATACCTTGACATAAAAATTCCGATCATACTAGTACCTTCCTTTCAAATATATCCTTACACTTGTACCCAAAATGTTAGATTCCCTATTAAAAACTTCCAATAACACCATGACACGTATACTTTCATAAATACCGAATAACACTTGATAGAATTGACTTTCTTTTGACTTTGGAACTTATCCCCTTAAGTCCAATATGCGTTGACACATTATTAGTGAACTTGAACCCTTTTGCCATATTTCAATAAAAGATGATATAAACCTTTTTCCGGCATCCATGTTATAAATCAAAATGAATTATAAAATGTTTTCTTTAGTGATTTGGACTAGACGCAAGTCCTTTTCACATATTATTAGGCTCACATATAGCCTAGGGATCCCATTATATTTGAGAACCCAGCGCGGTTCGGGATTACTTCGCGGCTGATCACCGGCTGTAATCCGTAGCGTCCTAAAATGAATTTTGATGATGATATGATTATAACATGTTGCCATATTGCCACGATGCCATGATTTCTATACCATGATTATCCATGTGTTTTGCCATGTCCATTCATCATATTATCATGAACCTTAATGAATGCTTTATCATTTATTCTTAAATTTGTTTCGGACACCTTTGATATTATTATGATGCCATGTGTTTAGGACTGTTAGTACTTGCTGAGCGTCTTTGCTCATGTTCTCGTATTTAACCCCTTTTACAGCTAGCAAATATGGTACGCACAAAGCAAACAGCACGTAAATCGACCACTGGCTACGCAGAGAATTGTTTAAGGGCGAAGGTAGCATATATGATATAAGCGGCTTTCGCTATTATGTTTTGTACTAGTTAGATGGGCTGATCCACACTCTGAACTTATAAGATCTTTTGGGACTTTATTTCACCTTTTTGGACTTGTAATTAACTAAAGGTTACCCTTTTGGGATTTAAATTATGTAATCCTAATTTCCGGATTTATTATTTATCTGTCTCTTGTTCATATTATATCAATTCGTGTGTGTGTGTTGGTTTGGGGCGTGACAGAAATGATTAGAAGTTGGAAGATGCCAGCTTCCGTTATCCATAAATTGACCAGCCAAAGCATCCGAGCTAGATTGCAAGGTAGAGATAGTACTCGGGTGAAGTAAGTTGATGAGACTAGCACCACGAATCCATGGGTCATGCCAGAAAGAAAAAGCAGAGTTCATCCCCACTTCATACCTGATAGCTTCATTATTGACTAGATTGAAGTTGGAAACAACTTGTAGCTTCGTTCCAGACTCGTTTGAAGTTGAACACAACTTGTACATTCATTTTCGGTTGTTTGAAATTGGAATCAACTTGTAGTTTCATTCTTGACTCGTTTGATCCCATAAACAACTTGTAGCTTCATTATTGGTAGATTGAAGTTGGAAACAACTTTTAGCTTCATTCCAGACTCGTTTGAAGTTAAACACAACTTGAAGCTTGATTTTCGGTTGCTTAAATTGTAATCAACTTGTAGTTTCATTCTTGACTCGTTTGAGCCCGGAAACAACTTGTAGCTTCATTATTGACTAGATTGAAGTTGGAAACAACTTGTAGCTTCATTCCAGACTCGTTTGAAGTTAAAAACAACTTGTAGCTTCATTTTTGGTTGTTTGAAATTGTAATCAACTTGTAGTTTCATTCTTGACTCGTTTGAGCCCGGAAACAACTTGTAGCTTCATTATTGACTAGATTGGAGTTGGAAACAACTTGTAGCTTCATTCCAGACTCGTTTGAAGTTGAAAACAACTTGTACATTCATTTTCGGTTGTTTGAAATTGGAATCAACTTGTAGTTTCATTCTTGACTCGTTTGAGCCCGTAAACAACTTGTAGCTTCATTATTGGTAGATTGAAGTTGGAAACAACTTTTAGCTTCATTCCAGACTCATTTGAAGTTCAAAACAACTTGTACATTCATTTTTGGTTGTTGGAAATTGGAATCAACTTGTAGTTTCATTCTTGACTCGTTTGAGCCCGTAAACAACTTGTAGCTTCATTATTGGTAGATTTCGTTGGAAACAACTTGTAGCTTCATTCCAAACTCTTTCGAAGTTAAAAACAACTTGTAGCTTCATTTTCGGTTGTTTGAAATTGTAATCAACTTGTAGTTTCATTCTTGACTCGTTTGAGCCCGGAAACAACTTGTAGCTTCATTATTGGTAGATTGAAGTTGGAAACAACTTGTAGCTTCATTCCAAACTCGTTCGAAGTTAAAAACAACTTTTAGCTTCATTTTCGGTTGTTTGAAATTGTAATCAACTTGTAGTTTCATTCTTGACTCGTTTGAGCCCGGAAACAACTTGTAGCTTCATTATTGGTAGATTGAAGTTGGAAACAACTTTTAGCTTCATTCCAGACTCGTTTGAAGTTAAAAACAACTTGTAGCTTCATTTTCGGTTGTTTGAAATTGTAAACAACTTGTAGTTTCATTCTTGACTCGTTTGAGTCTGGCAACACCTTTTTTTTTTTTTTTTTGCTAAATAAAAGTTTTATAGAAGAAGAAACGGAGACAAGCTACAAGGGGCATACCCCAGGAAAGTGATAAACAAGTACATAAGTCCTCTGCTCACAAAAACTAGAAGCTAACGAATCTACTAGGAAAGACTAAATAAATAGTCAACAAAAACTAAGCTAAACTAGTACAAGTCCAATAATAGATCATGGTTCTTTAATACTTCTTTTTGAAATCGATGACACGAGTGAAGTTTCTCACGAAACATGCGCTTGACCAAAGTCAAAGTCATAGATGCAGGCTGGTTGGTAGCATTATGGAGTCTAGCATTCCTTTCCTTCCAGACAAGAAAAAACGTGATGGCTGCATAAAGGTGTCCCATCTGCTTTCTAATACCAGTAACTGGCCCCACTAAGAATTCCCCATTTTTATAATGCGACCAGTCTTCAGAGAAGGTGAAAGAACTATTAGCCATGATATGCATAATATATGGGCACGATACAAAAATATGCCTGTGGGATTCATTATCGATATTACATAAAATGCATCTCAGCTCCGTATTCATGTTGAATTTATGCATTCGGTCCCTGGTGAGGAGTCTTCCTTTAATAGCAAGCCAGAACGTAAAAGCACATTTAGGTATGGAGAGATTATGCCATACAACATCAACCCAAGTAGGAGGGGTCCCGATGGTGCGAATAGAGTTCCAAATGGTGGAAATCCCAGTAGCATTAGATTGAGTAGTGTCCCAGCGAATTTTATCTCGAGGATGGATCTGGATATTAAGAACTAGACTTCGAAGCTCCAAACAATCGAAATGATTAGAAGTTGGAAGATGCCAGCTTCCGTTATCCATAAATTGACCAGCCAAAGCATCCGAGCTAGATTGTAAGGTAGAGATAGTACTCGGGTGAAGTAAGTTGATGAGACTAGCACCACGAATCCATGGGTCATGCCAGAAAGAAAAAGCAGAGTTCATCCCCACTTCATACCTGATAGCTTCATTATTGACTAGATTGAAGTTGGAAACAACTTGTAGCTTCATTCCAGACTCGTTTGAAGTTGAACACAACTTGTACATTCATTTTCGGTTGTTTGAAATTGGAATCAACTTGTAGTTTCATTCTTGACTCGTTTGATCCCATAAACAACTTGTAGCTTCATTATTGGTAGATTGAAGTTGGAAACAACTTTTAGCTTCATTCCAGACTCGTTTGAAGTTAAACACAACTTGAAGCTTGATTTTCGGTTGCTTAAATTGTAATCAACTTGTAGTTTCATTCTTGACTCGTTTGAGCCCGGAAACAACTTGTAGCTTCATTATTGACTAGATTGAAGTTGGAAACAACTTGTAGCTTCATTCCAGACTCGTTTGAAGTTAAAAACAACTTGTAGCTTCATTTTTGGTTGTTTGAAATTGTAATCAACTTGTAGTTTCATTCTTGACTCGTTTGAGCCCGGAAACAACTTGTAGCTTCATTATTGACTAGATTGGAGTTGGAAACAACTTGTAGCTTCATTCGAGACTCGTTTGAAGTTGAAAACAACTTGTACATTCATTTTCGGTTGTTTGAAATTGGAATCAACTTGTAGTTTCATTCTTGACTCGTTTGAGCCCGTAAACAACTTGTAGCTTCATTATTGGTAGATTGAAGTTGGAAACAACTTTTAGCTTCATTCCAGACTCGTTTGAAGTTAAAAACAACTTGTAGCTTCATTTTCGGTTGTTTGAAATTGTAATAAACTTGTAGTTTCATTCTTCACTCGTTTGAGCCCGTAAACAACTTGTAGCTTCATTATTGGTAGATTGAAGTTGGAAACAACTTGTAGCTTCATTCCACACTCTTTCGAAGTTAAAAACAACTTGTAGCTTCATTTTCGGTTGTTTGATATTGTAATAAACTTGTAGTTTCATTCTTGACTCGTTTGAACCCGGAAACAACTTGTAGCTTCATTATTGGTAGATTGAAGTTGGAAACAACTTTTAGCTTCATTCCAGACTCGTTTGAAGTTAAAAACAACATGTAGCTTGATTTTCGGTTGTTTGAAATTGTAATCAACTTGTAGTTTCATTCTTGACTCGTTTGAGCCCGGAAACAACTTGTAGCTTCATTAGTGACAAGATTGAAGTTGGAAACAACTTGTATCTTCATTCCAGACTCGTTTGAAGTTAAAAACAACTTTTAGCTTCATTTTCGGTTGTTTGAAATTGTAATCAACTTGTAGTTTCATTCTTGACTCGTTTGAGCCCGGAAACAACTTGTAGCTTCATTATTGACTAGATTGGAGTTGGAAACAACTTGTAGCTTCATTCCAGACTCGTTTGAAGTTAAAAACAACTTGTAGCTTCATTTTCGGTTGTTTGAAATTGTAATCAACTTGTAGTTTCATTCTTGACTCGTTTGAGCCCGGAAACAACTTGTAGCTTCATTATTGACTAGATTGGAGTTGGAAACAACTTGTAGCTTCATTCCAGACTCGTTTGAAGTTCAAAACAACTTGTACATTCATTTTTGGTTGTTGGAAATTGGAATCAACTTGTAGTTTCATTCTTGACTCGTTTGAGCCCGTAAACAACTTGTAGCTTCATTATTGGTAGATTTCGTTGGAAACAACTTGTAGCTTCATTCCAACTCTTTCGAAGTTAAAAACAACTTGTAGCTTCATTTTCGGTTGTTTGAAATTGTAATCAACTTGTAGTTTCATTCTTGACTCGTTTGAGCCCGGAAACAACTTGTAGCTTCATTATTGGTAGATTGAAGTTGGAAACAACTTGTAGCTTCATTCCAAACTCGTTCGAAGTTAAAAACAACTTTTAGCTTCATTTTCGGTTGTTTGAAATTGTAATCAACTTGTAGTTTCATTCTTGACTCGTTTGAGCCCGGAAACAACTTGTAGCTTCATTATTGGTAGATTGAAGTTGGAAACAACTTTTAGCTTCATTCCAGACTCGTTTGAAGTTAAAAACAACTTGTAGCTTCATTTTCGGTTGTTTGAAATTGTAAACAACTTGTAGTTTCATTCTTGACTCGTTTGAGTCTGGCAACACCTTTTTTTTTTTTTTTTTTTTGCTAAATAAAAGTTTTATAGAAGAAGAAACGGAGACAAGCTACAAGGGGCATACCCCAGGAAAGTGATAAACAAGTACATAAGTCCTCTGCTCATAAAAACTAGAAGCTAACGAAGCTACTAGGAAAGACTAAATAAATAGTCAACAAAAACTAAGCTAAACTAGTACAAGTCCAATAATAGATCATGGTTCTTTAATACTTCTTTTTGAAATCGATGACACGAGTGAAGTTTCTCACGAAACATGCGCTTGACCAAAGTCAAAGTCATAGATGCAGGCTGGTTGGTAGCATTATGGAGTCTAGCATTCCTTTCCTTCCAGACAAGAAAAAACGTGATGGCTGCATAAAGGTGTCCCATCTGCTTTCTAATACCAGTAACTGGCCCCACTAAGAATTCCCCATTTTTATAATGCGACCAGTCTTCAGAGAAGGTGAAAGAACTATTAGCCATGATATGCATAATATATGGGCACGATACAAAAATATGCCTGTGGGATTCATTATCGATATTACATAAAATGCATCTCAGCTCCGTATTCATGTTGAATTTATGCATTCGGTCCCTGGTGAGGAGTCTTCCTTTAATAGCAAGCCAGAACGTAAAAGCACATTTAGGTATGGAGAGATTATGCCATACAACATCAACCCAAGTAGGAGGGGTCCCGATGGTGCGAATAGAGTTCCAAATGGTGGAAATCCCAGTAGCATTAGATTGAGTAGTGTCCCAGCGAATTTTATCTCGAGGATGGATCTGGATATTAAGAACTAGACTTCGAAGCTCCAAACAATCGAAATGATTAGAAGTTGGAAGATGCCAGCTTCCGTTATCCATAAATTGACCAGCCAAAGCATCCGAGCTAGATTGCAAGGTAGAGATAGTACTCGGGTGAAGTAAGTTGATGAGACTAGCACCACGAATCCATGGGTCATGCCAGAAAGAAAAAGCAGAGTTCATCCCCACTTCATACCTGATAGCTTCATTATTGACTAGATTGAAGTTGGAAACAACTTGTAGCTTCATTCCAGACTCGTTTGAAGTTGAACACAACTTGTACATTCATTTTCAGTTGTTTGAAATTGGAATCAACTTGTAGTTTCATTCTTGACTCGTTTGATCCCATAAACAACTTGTAGCTTCATTATTGGTAGATTGAAGTTGGAAACAACTTTTAGCTTCATTCCAGACTCGTTTGAAGTTAAACACAACTTGAAGCTTGATTTTCGGTTGCTTAAATTGTAATCAACTTGTAGTTTCATTCTTGACTCGTTTGAGCACGGAAACAACTTGTAGCTTCATTATTGACTAGATTGAAGTTGGAAACAACTTGTAGCTTCATTCCAGACTCGTTTGAAGTTAAAAACAACTTGTAGCTTCATTTTTCGTTGTTTGAAATTGTAATCAACTTGTAGTTTCATTCTTGACTCGTTTGAGCCCGGAAACAACTTGTAGCTTCATTATTGACTAGATTGGAGTTGGAAACAACTTGTAGCTTCATTCCAGACTCGTTTGAAGTTGAAAACAACTTGTACATTCATTTTCGGTTGTTTGAAATTGGAATCTACTTGTAGTTTCATTCTTGACTCGTTTGAGCCCGTAAACAACTTGTAGCTTCATTATTGGTAGATTGAAGTTGGAAACAACTTTTAGCTTCATTCCAGACTCGTTTGAAGTTAAAAACAACTTGTAGCTTCATTTTCGGTTGTTTGAAATTGTAATAAACTTGTAGTTTCATTCTTCACTCGTTTGAGCCCGTAAACAACTTGTAGCTTCATTATTGGTAGATTGAAGTTGGAAACAACTTTTAGCTTCATTCCAGACTCGTTTGAAGTTAAAAACAACTTGTAGCTTGATTTTCGGTTGTTTGAAATTGTAATCAACTTGTAGTTTCATTCTTGACTCGTTTGAGCCCGGAAACAACTTGTAGCTTCATTATTGACTAGATTGAAGTTGGAAACAACTTGTATCTTCATTCCAGACTCGTTTGAAGTTAAAAACAACTTTTAGCTTCATTTTCGGTTGTTTGAAATTGTAATCAACTTGTAGTTTCATTCTTGACTCGTTTGAGCCCGGAAACAACTTGTAGCTTCATTATTGACTAGATTGGAGTTGGAAACAACTTGTAGCTTCATTCCAGACTCGTTTGAAGTTAAAAACAACTTGTAGCTTCATTTTTGGTTGTTTGAAATTGTAATCAACTTGTAGTTTCATTCTTGACTCGTTTGAGCCCGGAAACAACTTGTAGCTTCATTATTGACTAGATTGGAGTTGGAAACAACTTGTAGCTTCATTCCAGACTCGTTTGAAGTTGAAAACAACTTGTACCTTCATTTTCGGTTGTTGGAAATTGGAATCAACTTGTAGTTTCATTGTTGACTCGTTTGAGCCCGTAAACAACTTGTAGCTTCATTATTGGTAGATTGGAGTTGGAAACAACTTTTAGCTTCATTCCAGACTCGTTTGAAGTTAAAAACAATTTGTAGCTTCATTTTCGGTTGTTTGAAATTGTAATTAACTTGTAGTTTAATTCTTGACTCGTTTGAGCCCGTAAACAACTTGTAGCTTCATTATTGGTAGATTGAAGTTGGAAACAACTTGTAGCTTCATTCCAAACTCGTTCGAAGTTAAAAACAACTTTTAGCTTCATTTTCGGTTGTTTGAAATTGTAATCAACTTGTAGTTTCATTCTTGACTCGTTTGAGCCCGGAAACAACTTGTAGCTTCATTATTGGTAGATTGAAGTTGGAAACAACTTTTAGCTTCATTCCAGACTCGTTTGAAGTTAAAAACAACTTGTAGCTTCATTTTCGGTTGTTTGAAATTGTAAACAACTTGTAGTTTCATTCTTGACTCGTTTGAGTCTGGCAACACCTTGTAGCTTCATTATTGACTAGATTGAAGTTGGAAACAACTTGTAGCTTCATTCCAGACTCGTTTAAAGTTGAACACAACTTGTACATTCATTTTCGGTTGTTTGAAATTGGAATCAACTTGTAGTTTCATTCTTGACTCGTTTGATCCCGTAAACAACTTGTAGCTTCATTATTGGTAGATTGAAGTTGGAAACAACTTTTAGCTTCATTCCAGACTCGTTTGAAGTTAAACACAACTTGAAGCTTGATTTTCGGTTGTTTAAAATTGTAATCAACTTGTAGTTTCATTCTTGACTCGTTTGAGCCCGGAAACAACTTGTAGCTTCATTATTGACTAGATTGAAGTTGGAAACAACTTGTAGCTTCATTCCAGACTCGTTTGAAGTTCAAAAAAACTTGTACATTCATTTTCGGTTGTTGGAAATTGGAATCAACTTGTAGTTTCATTCTTGACTCGTTTGAGCCCGTAAACAACTTGTAGCTTCATTATTGGTAGATTTCGTTGGAAACAACTTGTAGCTTCATTCCAAACTCTTTCGAAGTTAAAAACAACTTGTAGCTTCATTTTCGGTTGTTTGAAATTGTAATCAACTTGTAGTTTCATTCTTGACTCGTTTGAGCCCGAAAACAACTTGTAGCTTCATTATTGACTAGATTGGAGTTGGAAACAACTTGTAGCTTCATTCCAGACTCGTTTGAAGTTGAAAACAACTTGTACCTTCATTTTCGGTTGTTGGAAATTGGAATCAACTTGTAGTTTCATTGTTGACTCGTTTGAGCCCGTAAACAACTTGTAGCTTCATTATTGGTAGATTGGAGTTGGAAACAACTTTTAGCTTCATTCCAGACTCGTTTGAAGTTAAAAACAATTTGTAGCTTCATTTTCGGTTGTTTGAAATTGTAATTAACTTGTAGTTTAATTCTTGACTCGTTTGAGCCCGTAAACAACTTGTAGCTTCATTATTGGTAGATTGAAGTTGGAAACAACTTGTAGCTTCATTCCAAACTCGTTCGAAGTTAAAAACAACTTTTAGCTTCATTTTCGGTTGTTTGAAATTGTAATCAACTTGTAGTTTCATTCTTGACTCGTTTGAGCCCGGAAACAACTTGTAGCTTCATTATTGACTAGATTGGAGTTGGAAACAACTTGTAGCTTCATTCCAGACTCGTTTGAAGTTGAAAACAACTTGTACCTTCATTTTCGGTTGTTGGAAATTGGAATCAACTTGTAGTTTCATTGTTGACTCGTTTGAGCCCGTAAACAACTTGTAGCTTCATTATTGGTAGATTGGAGTTGGAAACAACTTTTAGCTTCATTCCAGACTCGTTTGAAGTTAAAAACAATTTGTAGCTTCATTTTCGGTTGTTTGAAATTGTAATTAACTTGTAGTTTAATTCTTGACTCGTTTGAGCCCGTAAACAACTTGTAGCTTCATTATTGGTAGATTGAAGTTGGAAACAACTTGTAGCTTCATTCCAAACTCGTTCGAAGTTAAAAACAACTTTTAGCTTCATTTTCGGTTGTTTGAAATTGTAATCAACTTGTAGTTTCATTCTTGACTCGTTTGAGCCCGGAAACAACTTGTAGCTTCATTATTGGTAGATTGAAGTTGGAAACAACTTTTAGCTTCATTCCAGACTCGTTTGAAGTTAAAAACAACTTGTAGCTTCATTTTCGGTTGTTTGAAATTGTAAACAACTTGTAGTTTCATTCTTGACTCGTTTGAGTCTGGCAACACCTTGTAGCTTCATTATTGACTAGATTGAAGTTGGAAACAACTTGTAGCTTCATTCCAGACTCGTTTAAAGTTGAACACAACTTGTACATTCATTTTCGGTTGTTTGAAATTGGAATCAACTTGTAGTTTCATTCTTGACTCGTTTGATCCCGTAAACAACTTGTAGCTTCATTATTGGTAGATTGAAGTTGGAAACAACTTTTAGCTTCATTCCAGACTCGTTTGAAGTTAAACACAACTTGAAGCTTGATTTTCGGTTGTTTAAAATTGTAATCAACTTGTAGTTTCATTCTTGACTCGTTTGAGCCCGGAAACAACTTGTAGCTTCATTATTGACTAGATTGAAGTTGGAAACAACTTGTAGCTTCATTCCAGACTCGTTTGAAGTTCAAAAAAACTTGTACATTCATTTTCGGTTGTTGGAAATTGGAATCAACTTGTAGTTTCATTCTTGACTCGTTTGAGCCCGTAAACAACTTGTAGCTTCATTATTGGTAGATTTCGTTGGAAACAACTTGTAGCTTCATTCCAAACTCTTTCGAAGTTAAAAACAACTTGTAGCTTCATTTTCGGTTGTTTGAAATTGTAATCAACTTGTAGTTTCATTCTTGACTCGTTTGAGCCCGAAAACAACTTGTAGCTTCATTATTGACTAGATTGGAGTTGGAAACAACTTGTAGCTTCATTCCAGACTCGTTTGAAGTTGAAAACAACTTGTACCTTCATTTTCGGTTGTTGGAAATTGGAATCAACTTGTAGTTTCATTGTTGACTCGTTTGAGCCCGTAAACAACTTGTAGCTTCATTATTGGTAGATTGAAGTTGGAAACAACTTGTAGCTTCATTCCAAACTCGTTCGAAGTTAAAAACAACTTTTAGCTTCATTTTCGGTTGTTTGAAATTGTAATCAACTTGTAGTTTCATTCTTGACTCGTTTGAGCCCGGAAACAACTTGTAGCTTCATTATTGGTAGATTGAAGTTGGAAACAAGTTTTAGCTTCATTCCAGACTCGTTTGAAGTTAAAAACAACTTGTAGCTTCATTTTCGGTTGTTTGAAATTGTAAACAACTTGTAGTTTCATTCTTGACTCGTTTGAGTCTGGCAACACCTTTTTTTTTTTTTTTTGCTAAATAAAAGTTTTATAGAAGAAGAAACGGAGACAAGCTACAAGGGGCATACCCCAGGAAAGTGATAAACAAGTACATAAGTCCTCTGCTCACAAAAACTAGAAGCTAACGAAGCTACTAGGAAAGACTAAATAAATAGTCAACAAAAACTAAGCTAAACTAGTACAAGTCCAATAATAGATCATGGTTCTTTAATACTTCTTTTTGAAATCGATGACACGAGTGAAGTTTCTCACGAAACATGCGCTTGACCAAAGTCAAAGTCATAGATGCAGGCTGGTTGGTAGCATTATGGAGTCTAGCATTCCTTCCCTTCCAGACAAGAAAAAACGTGATGGCTGCATAAAGGTGTCCCATCTGCTTTCTAGTACCAGTAACTGGCCCCACTAAGAATTCCCCATTTTTATAATGCGACCAGTCTTCAGAGAAGGTGAAAGAACTATTAGCCATGATATGCATAATATATGGGCACGATACAAAAATATGCCTGTGGGATTCATTATCGATATTACATAAAATGCATCTCAGCTCCGTATTCATGTTGAATTTATGCATTCGGTCCCTGGTGAGGAGTCTTCCTTTAATAGCAAGCCAGAACGTAAAAGCACATTTAGGTATGGAGAGATTATGCCATACAACATCAACCCAAGCAGGAGGGGTCCCGATGGTGCGAATAGAGTTCCAAATGGTGGAAATCCCAGTAGCATTAGATTGAGTAGTGTCCCAGCGAATTTTATCTCGAGGATGGATCTGGATATTAAGAACTAGACTTCGAAGCTCCAAACAATCGAAATGATTAGAAGTTGGAAGATGCCAGCTTCCGTTATCCATAAATTGACCAGCCAAAGCATCCGAGCTAGATTGCAAGGTAGAGATAGTACTCGGGTGAAGTAAGTTGATGAGACTAGCACCACGAATCCATGGGTCATGCCAGAAAGAAAAAGCAGAGTTCATCCCCACTTCATACCTGATAGCTTCATTATTGACTAGATTGAAGTTGGAAACAACTTGTAGCTTCATTCCAGACTCGTTTGAAGTTGAACACAACTTGTACATTCATTTTCGGTTGTTTGAAATTGGAATCAACTTGTAGTTTCATTCATGACTCGTTTGATCCCATAAACAACTTGTAGCTTCATTATTGGTAGATTGAAGTTGGAAACAACTTTTAGCTTCATTCCAGACTCGTTTGAAGTTAAACACAACTTGAAGCTTGATTTTCGGTTGTTTAAAATTGTAATCAACTTGTAGTTTCATTCTTGACTCGTTTGAGCCCGGAAACAACTTGTAGCTTCATTATTGACTAAATTGAAGTTGGAAACAACTTGTAGCTTCATTCCAGACTCGTTTGAAGTTAAAAACAACTTGTAGCTTCATTTTTGGTTGTTTGATATTGTAATCAACTTGTAGTTTCATTCTTGACTCGTTTGAGCCCGGAAACAACTTGTAGCTTCATTATTGACTAGATTGGAGTTGGAAACAACTTGTAGCTTCATTCGAGACTCGTTTGAAGTTGAAAACAACTTGTACATTCATTTTCGGTTGTTTGAAATTGGAATCAACTTGTAGTTTCATTCTTGACTCGTTTGAGCCCGTAAACAACTTGTAGCTTCATTATTGGTAGATTGAAGTTGGAAACAACTTTTAGCTTCATTCCAGACTCGTTTGAAGTTAAAAACAACTTGTAGCTTCATTTTCGGTTGTTTGAAATTGTAATAAACTTGTAGTTTCATTCTTCACTCGTTTGAGCCCGTAAACAACTTGTAGCTTCATTATTGGTAGATTGAAGTTGGAAACAACTTGTAGCTTCATTCCAAACTCTTTCGAAGTTAAAAACAACTTGTAGCTTCATTTTCGGTTGTTTGATATTGTAATAAACTTGTAGTTTCATTCTTGACTCGTTTGAACCCGGAAACAACTTGTAGCTTCATTATTGGTAGATTGAAGTTGGAAACAACTTTTAGCTTCATTCCAGACTCGTTTGAAGTTAAAAACAACTTGTAGCTTGATTTTCGGTTGTTTGAAATTGTAATCAACTTGTAGTTTCATTCTTGACTCGTTTGAGCCCGGAAACAACTTGTAGCTTCATTATTGACTAGATTGAAGTTGGAAACAACTTGTATCTTCATTCCAGACTCGTTTGAAGTTAAAAACAACTTGTAGCTTCATTTTCGGTTGTTTGAAATTGTAATCAACTTGTAGTTTCATTCTTGACTCGTTTGAGCCCGGAAACAACTTGTAGCTTCATTATTGACTAGATTGGAGTAGGAAACAACTTGTAGCTTCATTCCAGACTCGTTTGAAGTTAAAAACAACTTGTAGCTTCATTTTCGGTTGTTTAAAATTGTAATCAACTTGTAGTTTCATTCTTGACTCGTTTGAGCCCGGAAACAACTTGTAGCTTCATTATTGACTAGATTGGAGTTGGAAACAACTTGTAGCTTCATTCCAGACTCGTTTGAAGTTCAAAACAACTTGTACATTCATTTTTGGTTGTTGGAAATTGGAATCAACTTGTAGTTTCATTCTTGACTCGTTTGTGCCCGTAAACAACTTGTAGCTTCATTATTGGTAGATTTCGTTGGAAACAACTTGTAGCTTCATTCCAAACTCTTTCGAAGTTAAAAACAACTTGTAGCTTCATTTTCGGTTGTTTGAAATTGTAATCAACTTGTAGTTTCATTCTTGACTCGTTTGAACCCGGAAACAACTTGTAGCTTCATTATTGACTAGATTGGAGTTGGAAACAACTTGTAGCTTCATTCCAGACTCGTTTGAAGTTGAAAACAACTTGTACCTTCATTTTCGGTTGTTGGAAATTGGAATCAACTTGTAGTTTCATTGTTGACTCGTTTGAGCCCGTAAACAACTTGTAGCTTCATTATTGGTAGATTGGAGTTGGAAACAACTTTTAGCTTCATTCCAGACTCGTTTGAAGTTAAAAACAATTTGTAGCTTCATTTTCGGTTGTTTGAAATTGTAATTAACTTGTAGTTTAATTCTTGACTCGTTTGAGCCCGTAAACAACTTGTAGCTTCATTATTGGTAGATTGAAGTTGGAAACAACTTGTAGCTTCATTCCAAACTCGTTCGAAGTTAAAAACAACTTTTAGCTTCATTTTCGGTTGTTTGAAATTGTAATCAACTTGTAGTTTCATTCTTGACTCGTTTGAGCCCGGAAACAACTTGTAGCTTCATTATTGGTAGATTGAAGTTGGAAACAACTTTTAGCTTCATTCCAGACTCGTTTGAAGTTAAAAACAACTTGTAGCTTCATTTTCGGTTGTTTGCAATTGTAAACAACTTGTAGTTTCATTCTTGACTCGTTTGAGTCTGGCAACACCTTGTAGCTTCATTATTGACTAGATTGAAGTTGGAAACAACTTGTAGCTTCATTCCAGACTCGTTTGAAGTTGAACACAACTTGTACATTCATTTTCGGTTGTTTGAAATTGGAATCAACTTGTAGTTTCATTCTTGACTCGTTTGATCCCGTAAACAACTTGTAGCTTCATTATTTGTCGATTGAAGTTGGAAACAACTTTTAGCTTCATTCCAGACTCGTTTGAAGTTAAACACAACTTGAAGCTTGATTTTCGGTTGTTTAAAATTGTAATCAACTTGTAGTTTCATTCTTGATTCGTTTGAGCCCGGAAACAACTTGTAGCTTCATTATTGACTAGATTGAAGTTGGAAACAAATTGTAGCTTCATTCCAGACTCGTTTGAAGTTAAAAACAACTTGTAGCTTCATTTTCGGTTGTTTGAAATTGTAATCAACTTGTAGTTTCATTCTTGACTCGTTTGAGCCCGGAAACAACTTGTAGCTTCATTATTGACTAGATTGGAGTTGGAAACAACTTGTAGCTTCATTCCAGACTCGTTTGAAGTTGAAAACAACTTGTACATTCATTTTCGGTTGTTTGAAATTGGAATCAACTTGTAGTTTCATTCTTGACTCGTTTGAGCCCGTAAACAACTTGTAGCTTCATTATTGGTAGATTGAAGTTGGAAACAACTTTTAGCTTCCTTCCAGACTCGTTTGAAGTTAAAAACAACTTGTAGCTTCATTTTCGGTTGTTTGAAATTGTAATAAACTTGTAGTTTCATTCTTGACTCGTTTGAGCCCGTAAACAACTTGTAGCTTCATTATTGGTAGATTGAAGTTGGAAACAACTTGTAGCTTCATTCCAAACTCTTTCGAAGTTAAAAACAACTTGTAGCTTCATTTTCGGTTGTTTGATATTGTAATCAACTTGTAGTTTCATTCTTGACTCGTTTGAACCCGGAAAAAACTTGTAGCTTCATTATTGGTAGATTGAAGTTGGAAACAACTTTTAGCTTCATTCCAGACTCGTTTGAAGTTAAAACCAACTTGTAGCTTGATTTTCGGTTGTTTGAAATTGTAATCAACTTGTAGTTTCATTCTTGACTCGTTTGAGCCCGGAAACAACTTGTAGCTTCATTATTGACTAGATTGAAGTTGGAAACAACTTGTATCTTCATTCCAGACTCGTTTGAAGTTAAAAACAACTTGTAGCTTCATTTTCGGTTGTTTGAAATTGTAAACAACTTGTAGTTTCATTGTTGACTCGTTTGAGCCCGTAAACAACTTGTAGCTTCATTATTGGTAGATTGAAGTTGGAAACAACTTTTAGCTTCATTCCAGACTCGTTTGAAGTTGAAAACAACTTGTAGCTTCATTTTCGGTTGTTTGAAATTGTAATTAACTTGTAGTTTAATTCTTGACTCGTTTGAGCCCGTAAACAACTTGTAGCTTCATTATTGGTAGATTGAAGTTGGAAACAACTTGTAGCTTCATTCCAAACTCGTTCGAAGTTAAAAACAACTTGTAGCTTCATTTTCGGTTGTTTGAAATTGTAATCAACTTGTAGTTTCATTCTTAACTCGTTTGAGCCCTTAAACAACTTGTAGCTTAATTATTGGTAGATTGAAGTTGGAAACAACTTTTAGCTTCATTCCAGACTCGTTCGAAGTTAAAAACAACTTTTAGCTTCATTTTCGGTTGTTTGAAATCGTAATCAACTTGTAGTTTCATTCTTGACTCGTTTGAGTCTGGCAACACCTTGTAGCTTCATTATTGACTAGATTGAAGTTGGAAACAACTTGTAGCTTCATTCCAGACTCGTTTGAAGTTGAACACAACTTGTACATTCATTTTCGGTTGTTTGAAATTGGAATCAACTTGTAGTTTCATTCTTGACTCGTTTGAGCCCGTAAACAACTTGTAGCTTCATTATTGGTAGATTGAAGTTGGAAACAACTTTTAGCTTCATTCCAGACTCGTTTGAAGTTAAAAACAACTTGTAGCTTCATTTTCGGTTGTTTGAAATTGTAATCAACTTGTAGTTTCATTCTTCACTCGTTTGAGCCCGTAAACAACTTGTAGCTTCATTATTGGTAGATTGAAGTTGGAAACAACTTGTAGCTTCATTCCAAACTCTTTCGAAGTTAAAAACAACTTGTAGCTTCATTTTCGGTTGTTTGATATTGTAATAAACTTGTAGTTTCATTCTTGACTCGTTTGAACCCGGAAACAACTTGTAGCTTCATTATTGGTAGATTGAAGTTGGAAACAACTTTTAGCTTCATTCCAGACTCGTTTGAAGTTAAAAACAACTTGTAGCTTGATTTTCGGTTGTTTGAAATTGTAATCAACTTGTAGTTTCATTCTTGACTCGTTTGAGCCCGGAAACAACTTGTAGCTTCATTATTGACTAGATTGAAGTTGGAAACAACTTGTATCTTCATTCCAAACTCGTTCGAAGTTAAAAACAACTTGTAGCTTCATTTTCGGTTGTTTGAAATTGTTTTCAACTTGTAGTTTCATTCTTGACTCGTTTGAGCCCGGAAACAACTTGTAGCTTAATTATTGGTAGATTGAAGTTGGAAACAACTTTTAGCTTCATTCCAGACTCGTTTGAAGTTAAAAACAACTTGTAGCTTCATTTTCGGTTGTTTGAAATCGTAATCAACTTGTAGTTTCATTCTTGACTCGTTTGAGCCCGGAAACAACTTGTAGCTTCATTATTGACTAGATTGGAGTTGGAAACAACTTGTAGCTTCATTCCAGACTCGTTTGAAGTTCAAAACAACTTGTACATTCATTTTCGGTTGTTGGAAATTGGAATCAACTTGTAGTTTCATTCTTGACTCGTTTGAGCCCGTAAACAACTTGTAGCTTCATTATTGGTAGATTTCGTTGGAAACAACTTGTAGCTTCATTCCAAACTCTTTCGAAGTTAAAAACAACTTGTAGCTTCATTTTCGGTTGTTTGAAATTGTAATCAACTTGTAGTTTCATTATTGACTCGTTTGAGCCCGGAAACAACTTGTAGCTTCATTATTGACTAGATTGGAGTTGGAAACAACTTGTAGCTTCATTCCAGACTCGTTTGAAGTTGAAAACAACTTGTACCTTCATTTTCGGTTGTTGGAAATTGGAATCAACTTGTAGTTTCATTGTTGACTCGTTTGAGCCCGTAAACAACTTGTAGCTTCATTATTGGTAGATTGGAGTTGGAAACAACTTTTAGCTTCATTCCAGACTCGTTTGATGTTAAAAACAATTTGTAGCTTCATTTTCAGTTGTTTGAAATTGTAATTAACTTGTAGTTTAATTCTTGACTCGTTTGAGCCCGTAAACAACTTGTAGCTTCATTATTGGTAGATTGAAGTTGGAAACAACTTGTAGCTTCATTCCAAACTCGTTCGAAGTTCAAAAAAAATTTTAGCTTCATTTTCGGTTGTTTGAAATTGTAATCAACTTGTAGTTTCATTCTTGACTCGTTTGAGCCCGGAAACAACTTGTAGCTTCATTATTGGTAGATTGAAGTTGGAAACAACTTGTAGCTTCATTCCAAACTCTTTCGAACTTAAAAACAACTTGTAGCTTCATTTTCGGTTGTTTGAAATTGTAATCTACTTATAGTTTCATTCTTGACTCGTTTGAACCCGGAAACAACTTGTAGCTTCATTATTGGTAGATTGAAGTTGGAAACAACTTTTAGCTTCATTCCAGACTAGTTTGAAGTTAAAAACAACTTGTAGCTTCATTTTCGGTTGTTTGAAATTGTAAACAACTTGTAGTTTCATTCTTGACTCGTTTGAGTCTGGCAACACCTTGTAGCTTCATTATTGACTAGATTGAAGTTGGAAACAACTTGTAGCTTCATTCCAGACTCGTTTGAAGTTGAACACAACTTGTACATTCATTTTCGGTTGTTTGAAATTGTAATAAACTTGTAGTTTCATTCTTGACTCGTTTGATCCCGTAAACAACTTGTAGCTTCATTATTGGTAGATTGAAGTTGGAAACAACTTTTAGCTTCATTCCAGACTCGTTTGAAGTTAAACACAACTTGAAGCTTGATTTTCGGTTGTTTAAAATTGTAATCAACTTGTAGTTTCATTCTTGACTCGTTTAAGCCCGGAAACAACTTGTAGCTTCATTATTGACTAGATTGAAGTTGGAAACAACTTGTAGCTTCATTCCAGACTCGTTTGAAGTTAAAAACAACTTGTAGCTTCATTTTCGGTTGTTTGAAATTGTAATCAACTTGTAGTTTCATTCTTGACTCGTTTGAGCCCGGAAACAACTTGTAGCTTCATTATTGACTAGATTGGAGTTGGAAACAACTTGTAGCTTCATTCCAGACTCGTTTGAAGTTGAAAACAACTTGTACATTCATTTTCGGTTGTTTGAAATTGGAATCAACTTGTAGTTTCATTCTTGACTCGTTTGAGCCCGTAAACAAATTGTAGCTTCATTATTGGTAGATTGAAGTTGGAAACAACTTTTAGCTTCATCCAAGACTCGTTTGAAGTTAAAAACAACTTGTAGCTTCATTTTCGGTTGTTTGAAATTGTAATAAACTTGTAGTTTCATTCTTGACTCGTTTGAGCCCGTAAACAACTTGTAGCTTCATTATTGGTAGATTGAAGTTGGAAACAACTTGTAGCTTCATTCCAAACTCTTTCGAAGTTAAAAACAACTTGTAGCTTCATTTTCGATTGTTTGATATTGTAATAAACTTGTAGTTTCATTCTTGACTCGTTTGAACCCGGAAACAACTTGTAGCTTCATTATTGGTAGATTGAAGTTGGAAACAACTTTTAGCTTCATTCCAGACTCGTTTGAAGTTAAAAACAACTTGTAGCTTGATTTTCGGTTGTTTGAAATTGTAATCAACTTGTAGTTTCATTCTTGACTCGTATGAGCCCGGAAACAACTTGTAGCTTCATTATTGACTAGATTGAAGTTGGAAACAACTTGTATCTTCATTCCAGACTCGTTTGAAGTTAAAAACAACTTGTAGCTTCATTTTCGGTTGTTTGAAATTGTAATCAACTTGTAGTTTCATTCTTGACTCGTTTGAGCCCTTAAACAACTTGTAGCTTCATTATTGACTAGATTGGAGTTGGAAACAACTTGTAGCTTCATTCCAGACTCGTTTGAAGTTGAAAACAACTTGAACCTTCATTTTCGGTGGTTGGAAATTGGAATCAACTTGTAGTTTGATTGTTGACTCATTTGAGCCCGTAAACAACTTGTAGCTTCATTATTGGTAGATTGAAGTTGGAAACAACTTTTAGCTTCATTCCAGACTCGTTTGAAGTTGAAAACAACTTGTAGCTTCATTTTCGGTTGTTTGAAATTGTAATTAACTTGTAGTTTAATTCTTGACTCGTTTGAGCCCGTAAACAACTTGTAGCTTCATTATTGGTAGATTGAAGTTGGAAACAACTTGTAGCTTCATTCCAAACTCGTTCGAAGTTAAAAACAACTTGTAGCTTCATTTTCGGTTGTTTGAAATTTTAATCAACTTGTAGTTTCATTCTTAACTCGTTTGAGCCCTTAAACAACTTGTAGCTTAATTATTGGTAGATTGAAGTTGGAAACAACTTTTAGCTTCATTCCAGACTCGTTCGAAGTTAAAAACAACTTTTAGCTTCATTTTCGGTTGTTTGAAATCGTAATCAACTTGTAGTTTCATTCTTGACTCGTTTGAGCCCGGAAACAACTTGTAGCTTCATTATTGGTCGATTGAAGTTGGAAACAACTTGTAGCTTCATTCCAGACTCGTTTGAAGTTGAAAACAACTTGTACATTCATTTTCGGTTGTTTGAAATTGGAATCAACTTGTAGTTTCATTCTTGACTCGTTTGAGCCCGTAAACAACTTGTAGCTTCATTATTGGTAGATTGCAGTTGGAAACAACTTTTAGCTTCATTCCAGACTCGTTTGAAGTTAAAAACAACTTGTAGCTTCATTTTTGGTTGTTTGATATTGTATTCAACTTGTAGTTTCATTCTTGACTCGTTTGAACCCGGAAACAACTTGTAGCTTCATTATTGGTAGATTGAAGTTGGAAACAACTTGTAGCTTCATTCCAGACTCGTTTGAAGTTAAAAATAACTTGTAGCTTGATTTTCGGTTGTTTGAAATTGTAATCAACTTGTAGTTTCATTCTTGATTCGTTTGAGCCCGGAAACAACTTGTAGCTTCATTATTGACTAAATTGTAGTTGGAAACAACTTTTAGCTTCATTCCAGACTCGTTCGAAGTTAAAAACAACTTGTACATTCATTTTCGGTTGTTTGAAATTGGAATCAACTTGTAGTTTCATTCTTGACTCGTTTGAGTCCGTAAACAACTTGTAGCTTCATTATTGGTAGATTGAAGTTGGAAACAACTTTTAGCTTCATTCCAGACTCGTTTGAAGTTAAAAACAACTTCTAGCTTGATTTTCGGTTGTTTGAAATTGTAATCAACTTGTAGTTTCATTCTTGACTCGTTTGAGCCCGGAAACAACTTGTAGCTTCATTATTGACTAGATTGGAGTTGGAAACAACTTGTAGCTTCATTCCAGACTCGTTTGAAGTTCAAAACAACTTGTACATTCATTTTCGGTTGTTGGAAATTGGAATCAACTTGTAGTTTCTTTCTTGACTCGTTTGAGCCCGTAAACAACTTGTAGCTTCATTATTGGTAGATTTCGTTGGAAACAACTTGTAGCTTCATTCTAAACTCTTTCGAAGTTAAAAACAACTTGTAGCTTCATTTTCGGTTGTTTGAAATTGTAATCAACTTGTAGTTTCATTCTTGACTCGTTTGAGCCCGGAAACAACTTGTAGCTTCATTATTGACTAGATTGGAGTTGGAAACAACTTGTAGCTTCATTCCAGACTCGTTTGAAGTTGAAAACAACTTGTACCTTCATTTTCGGTTGTTGGAAATTGGAATCAACTTGTATTTTCATTGTTGACTCGTTTGAGCCCGTAAACAACTTGTAGCTTCATTATTGGTAGATTGGAGTTGGAAACAACTTTTAGCTTCATTCCAGACTCGTTTGAAGTTAAAAACAACTTGTAGCTTCATTTTCGGTTGTTTGAAATTGTAATTAACTTGTAGTTTAATTCTTGACTCGTTTGAGCCCGTAAACAACTTGTAGCTTCATTATTGGTAGATTGAAGTTGGAAACAACTTGTAGCTCCAAACTCGTTCGAAGTTAAAAACAACTTTTAGCTTCATTTTCGGTTGTTTGAAATTGTAATCAACTTGTAGTTTCATTCTTGACTCGTTTGAGCCCGGAAACAACTTGTAGCTTCATTATTGGTAGATTGAAGTTGGAAACAACTTTTAGCTTCATTCCAGACTAGTTTGAAGTTAAAAACAACTTGTAGCTTCATTTTCGGTTGTTTGAAATTGTAAACAACTTGTAGTTTCATTCTTGACTCGTTTGAGTCTGGCAACACCTTGTAGCTTCATTATTGACTAGATTGAAGTTGGAAACAACTTGTAGCTTCATTCCAGACTCGTTTGAAGTTGAACACAACTTGTACATTCATTTTCGGTTGTTTGAAATTGGAATCAACTTGTAGTTTCATTCTTGACTCGTTTGAGCCCGTAAACAACTTGTAGCTTCATTATTGGTAGATTGAAGTTGGAAACAACTTTTAGCTTCATTCCAGACTCGTTTGAAGTTAAACACAACTTGAAGCTTGATTTTCGGTTGTTTAAAATTGTAATCAACTTGTAGTTTCATTCTTGACTCGTTTGAGCCCGGAAACAACTTGTTGACTAGATTGAAGTTGGAAACAACTTGTAGCTTCATTCCAGACTCGTTTGAAGTTAAAAACAACTTGTAGCTTCATTTTCGGTTGTTTGAAATTGTAATCAACTTGTAGTTTCATTCTTGACTCGTTTGAGCCCGGAAACAACTTGTAGCTTCATTATTGACTAGATTGGAGTTGGAAACAACTTGTAGCTTCATTCCAGACTCGTTTGAAGTTGAAAACAACTTGTACATTCATTTTCGGTTGTTTGAAATTGTAATCAACTTGTAGTTTCATTCTTGACTCGTTTGAGCCCGTAAACAACTTGTAGCTTCATTATTGGTAGATTGAAGTTGGAAATAACTTTTAGCTTCATTCCAGACTCGTTTGAAGTTAAAAACAACTTGTAGCTTCATTTTCGGTTGTTTGAAATTGTAATAAACTTGTAGTTTCATTCTTGACTCGTTTGAGCCCGTAAACAACTTGTAGCCTCATTATTGGTAGATTGAAGTTGGAAACAACTTGTAGCTTCATTCCAAACTCTTTCGAAGTTAAAAACAACTTGTAGCTTCATTTTCGGTTGTTTGATATTGTAATCAACTTGTACTTTCATTCTTGACTCGTTTGAACCCGGAAACAACTTGTAGCTTCATTATTGGTAGATTGAAGTTGGAAACAACTTTTAGCTTCATTCCAGACTCGTTTGAAGTTAAAAACAACTTGTAGCTTGATTTTCGGTTGTTTGAAATTGTAATCAACTTGTAGTTTCATTCTTGATTCGTTTGAGCCCGGAAACAACTTGTAACTTCATTATTGACTAGATTGAAGTTGGAAACAACTTGTAGCTTCATTCCAGACTCGTTTGAAGTTAAAAACAACTTGTAGCTTCATTTTCGGTTGTTTGAAATTGTAATCAACTTGTATTTTCATTCTTGACTCGTTTGAGCCCGGAAACAACTTGTAGCTTCATTATTGACTAGTGATAAGTGGTATTTATACACACTTATAGGCCTTCATTTCCACTTAAATTGGTTGGTTGTACTTAAGTGTTTAGTGTCTTTTAATGTGTTTTTAGTGTTTTTCTGTGCAGGTCACGAGTTGAGGTGATGAAGTGATTTTCTATCATTTTAGGTTGGTTTTGGTGCATTAATTGCAAGAATAGAGAATTGTGGATTCACCGCGACTTGGGATTTTGTGGGTATATCTTCTACAAACCCTCACGAGAGCACACTCGTCCACTAGAGCTATCTAGGGGTTTAAAGGGCTTGTTGCATATGCTAAATGCAACCGTGATCACCTACGGAAGTGGTATTAGAAGCGAGGAAGGACACGCACGCGAGAACGAGCGAGAAACGAAGAAACGGGAGTGCCATCACAGACACTAGCGCGCCCGCGCTAACCTGTAGCGCGCCCGCGCTACAGTCTGCTACATCTAGCGCGCCCGCGCTAGAGTAGCGCGGTGGCGCCCCACAGAAACTTCCCGGGCCGATTTTTACAGCTTTTCTGATGGATTTTCGCAGCGGCCGAGGCCCGGTTGACTTAGTCAATGCATTTTATTTCTCGTGTGTAAAAACCCTAGCCATATAGTAGTTAGAATATCGGAACAATTTCATAGTTTTAGTTTTCTCTTGTAATCAAACACATTATCAGTTTGTATTAGATCGTTCTTTGCGAGGAAGTGACAGTTTCGAGCAAGATCGTGAACATCAATCTGTAACGTGTGATCCTTATTATATTCAATTCAAGCATTTTTATTCCATTTAATTCTTGTCTTATTCTATCATGTTTTCATTAGAACCCATGATGTCGATTAGTTCGATTATGAACTAACCGCCTTCATGGGATTCTAATGGATTTATCGATGTAGTCTAGTAACGAATATTAATTACTTGATCTTGCGACGTACGTTGATTTCTTTGCATGAGCCGTGCTTATTCTTCTTAGAAGCGTAGCTAACTTCTAAGTTGTTTGTTAATTCTTTCTGAAGCGAGAGTGGATGATTGAATTTAGAACCATGCCATGTAAACATAGGATTATGTGAATGAAACATAATTTGTGGTAGACTTGAACTATTTTTATCACCCTGTGTAATCACGATAGACGACTTGTTATTAAACCTCTCTGCTTACACTACCGCTATAGAGATATAGGGTCTGAGCTTTGTTGGTGTCCATGAGATTTCTATCTTAATTGTGGATTTTGATTGGTATGATATGTGTGCAACGAGAGTTGGCATGTATTACTTTCGTGTTGTCTGATTAGGATCAACAGTCGCATGATAATCAGTAATTTCAATTCTAGATGAATTCGATAATGAAGTTAGAACCCCATGTGTTTTCCTATTCTGAATTTGATTAGTAATTTTAGTATTAGTATAAAAGAAACAAATCCTTGTTAATTGTCTTAGCAGTGATAATTGATCATACATTGTGGCATAGGTGCGTATTCTTAATTCACCAGTCTCTGTGGGAACGAACAAATATATTACTTATGATCACGTGCGCTTGCGTGTAGATTTCACCGAACAAGTTTTTGGCGCCGCTGCCGGGGACTCGGTGTTAATTAATTAGTTTATGTACTTGTCATCAGTGTGCATTAAAATTCACTGACTAGGATTCTATTCTCTTCTCACTTTTCTTCTTTTCTTTATTTCAGGTACTTGGGTCGCGTTTATGCAAACACGTTCTCAGACCCGTAAGAAAGCGATTGATTCAACTTCTACTTCTTCTTCTGATTCTGAAACAATGACAGAACCTGAAGCACAACCAGACAGTAAGGCATTGAAGGATTTCTCTATGCCAAAGATCGATGATATCCAATCAAGCATTGTCAGGCCTGCAATCGCAGCCAAAGCCTTTGAAATCAAACCAGGAACTATTCAAATGGTCCAGAACTCGGTACAGTATGGGGGTTCTCCTACTGAAGACCCTAATATGCATATACGGAATTTTATAGAGATCTGTGACACTTTCAAATTTAATGACGTCTCTGATGAGGCTGTGAAGCTAAGACTTTTCCCATTTTCACTGAAGGATAAGGCCAAGGGATGGTTACATTCTTTACCATCTGGTTCGATTACTACATGGGAAGATCTAGCTCAGAAATTTCTCACTAAATTCTTCCCCATGGCAAAGACTGCTGCGCTACGAAATGCTCTATCTCAATTCTCTCAACAATCAGGAGAAACATTCTGTGAAGCCTGGGAGAGGTATAAAGAGATGCTAAGAAAGTGTCCCCACCATGGTATGCCGGATTGGATGCAAATAAACAGTTTCTACAATGGTCTTGGACCTCAATCCAGACCTATGCTTGATGCTGCTTCTGGAGGTGCGCTATGGGCTAAGAGTTATGAAGAAGCTTATGATCTTATTGAAATGATGGCGGCTAATGAATATCAGAACCCTACTCAAAGACTTACTCAAGGGAAAGTAGCCGGAATTCTTGATCTTGACACGTCTACAGCTATAGCAGCTCAACTTAAAGCTCTCACGATGAAAGTCGATTCTCTGGCTCACCAAGGAATTCAACAGCCAATCATTATTTGCGAATTATGTGCTGGTACTCATGCTACTGATCAGTGTGCCATTTCTAGTGAATCAGCACAATTTGTGAGCAACTTTCAGAGAGGTCAACAGCCTGCTCCAGCTACTTATCATCCTAACAACCGAAATCATCCTAATTTCAGCTGGAGTAATAACCAGGGGTATAACCAACCTCAACAAGGATTTCAACAGGGACCTAAACAGTACAGTCAGGCTGGGATTTCACAACAGTATGCACCTAAACAGCCATATCACCCGCCGGGATTTCAGAATCATGGGCAATCAGCTAACGAAAGGTCTGACATGGAAGAACTAAGGCTCATGTACAAGAGTCAGGCAGTAACTTTAAAAGCTTTGGAGACACAAGTCGGTCAGTTAGCTAATGCTTTACTGAACAGACCACAGGGGAATCTCCCTAGTGATACAGAGGTACCAGGTAAGAGGGACCCTAAAGAGCAAGTCCAATCCATTACGCTGAGATCTGGAAAAACTACAACAGGGCCTGCCTCAACATTAGTACAAGATCAGGGTGATGAACCGCAAGAAATTCCAGCAGAACTTCCTTCAAACACAATTGGAATCAACTCTACTGTTGAAAAAGCTAAGGCTATCCCTGCAGCTGCTCCGGTGTCAAACCCATTATACCCACCACCTCCATTTCCTAGGAGGTTAAAAAAACAGCAGCTGGATAAGCAATTTGGTAAATTCCTTGAAGTGTTCAAAAAGCTTCACATCAACATCCCGTTTGCTGAAGCACTCGAGCAAATGCCTAGCTATGCCAAGTTTATGAAGGGTATACTTTCAAAAAAGCTAAGGCTCGAGGAGTTAGAGACAGTGGCTTTAACGGAGGAATGTAGTGCTGTGCTTCAACAGAAATTACCACCTAAGCTTAAAGATCCGGGAAGTTTCACTATCCCTTGCACTATTGGGAAGTTCTCTTTTGATAAGTGTCTGTGCGACTTGGGAGCTAGCATCAATCTGATGCCCTTATCTATCTTCACACAACTTGGCCTACCAGAGCTCAAGCCGACAAACATGTCTTTACAGCTTGCTGATCGTTCGATCACATATCCGAGGGGTATAATTGAAGATGTGCTAGTCAAGGTTGATCAATTAATATTTCCAGCTGACTTCGTGATTCTTGACTTTGAAGAAGACAAAAGGATTCCTATCATCTTGGGTAGACCCTTCTTAGCCACCGGGCAAACATTGATCGATGTCCAAAAAGGGGAACTTACAATGAGAATACAAGATCAGACGGTCACGTTCAACGTATTCAATGCAATGAAATTACCAACCGATGAGGAATCTTGTTTCAGTATGGATGTACTTGATACTACGGCAGAAGCTAATAGCCAGAGGGTTTTACAGGATGATGTATTGGAAGCAATCCTTACCAATGATGAGAAATGGGACAGTGAAGAAGAATTGGAAGAAATCCATCATCTTAACTCATCACCTTGGAGAAGGAATTTTGAACCACCTGTCGAATCTCTTGGCTTAGAAGAATTAAAGGAAGATCACAAACCACTACAACCATCAGTGATCGAAGCACCTAAACTTGAACTTAAACCATTACCGGATCACTTGAGGTATGCTTTTCTTGGTGAACGTTCTACTCTTCCTGTTATTATTGCAGCTAACTTGTCAGGTGAGGAAGAGGAAAAACTTTTGAGGGTGCTAAGGGAATTCAAAACAGCAATTGGGTGGACTATAGCTGATATCAAGGGAATCAGTCCATCATTTTGTCAGCACAAAATTCTCATTGAAGAAGGAAGCAAACCTTCAGTGGAACAACAAAGAAGGTTAAATCCTATTATGAAGGAGGTTGTAAAGAAAGAGATTCTTAAATGGCTCGATGCAGGTATCATATATCCAATTTCTGACAGCTCATGGGTGAGCCCAGTACAATGCGTGCCTAAGAAAGGAGGAATGACAGTAGTAGCCAACGAAAAAGGGGAACTCATCTCAACTAGAACTGTCACGGGTTGGAGGATTTGCATGGACTACAGAAAGCTGAATAAAGCCACAAGAAAAGATCACTTCCCTCTACCTTTTATTGATCAGATGCTTGACAGGTTGGCTGGCCATGATTTCTATTGTCTGTTAGATGGGTATTCTGGCTATAATCAGATTGCTATTTCTCCGGAAGATCAAGAAAAGACAACCTTTACATGCCCTTATGGTACTTTCGCATTCCGAAGAGTACCTTTTGGTTTATGTGGTGCACCAGCCACTTTTCAAAGGTGCATGATGGCAATATTCTCAGAGATGATCGGCATCAATGTGGAGGTATTCATGGACGACTTTTCTGTATTTGGAACATCTTATGACGAATGCCTCACAAATCTTAGAATGGTTCTTAAGCGCTGTGTGGAAACTAATCTGATTCTCAATTGGGAAAAATGTCATTTCATGGTGCAAGAAGGAATCATATTGGGGCATAAGGTATCTGCCAAGGGACTAGAAGTCGATAAAGCGAAGGTGGAAACAATTAAAAATCTTCCCCCACCACTTTCAGTCAAAGGCATCCGAAGCTTCCTTGGTCATGCAGGTTTCTATCGGAGGTTCATCAAGGATTTCTCGAAAATTTCTAAACCTCTTTGCAATCTGTTAGAGAAAGACATTCCATTCAAATTTGATGAGGAGTGCTTGGAAGCATTTGAAATCTTGAAAAAGAAGTTGACATCAGCACCTATCATCACTGCACCTGATTGGAGTAAACCATTCGAATTAATGTGTGATGCCAGTGATTATGCTGTAGGAGCTGTACTGGGCCAGCGAACAAGCAATGTGTTTCATGTTATCTACTATGCCAGCAAAACATTAAATGATGCACAATTGAACTACACTACTACTGAAAAAGAACTTCTAGCTATTGTCTTTAGCTTTGAGAAGTTCAGGTCTTACCTTCTTGGAACAAAGGTAGTGGTATATACTGATCATGCAGCCATTCGATATCTCATCTCAAAGAAGGATTCTAAACCAAGACTAATTCGCTGGGTTTTATTGCTCCAAGAATTTGATGTGGAAATTAAAGATCGAAAGGGCACAGAAAATCAGGTAGCGGATCATTTATCCAGACTAGAAGATCACAGCAAACAAACTACCGACAACACTCTAATCAATGAATTCTTCCCAGACGAACAGTTGTTTGGAGTTGAGGCAGAAGAGCCATGGTTTGCTGACATTGTAAATTATCTGGTGAGTAAGGTCATTCCTCCAGAATTCTCTTATGCTCAACGCAAGAAATTCCTTCACGATGTGAAATGGTATATTTGGGATGAACCCTTTCTGTTTAAACAAGGAGTCGATCAGATTCTCAGACGGTGTATTCCTAATAATGAAGTTGAGGGAGTTTTGCGCGAGTGCCATTCCACTGGTTATGGGGGCCATTATAGCGGAGAGAAGACAGCAAAGAGGGTACTTCAAGCAGGTTTTTACTGGCCAACTCTGTTTAAAGATGCTCATCAATTTGTGTTGGGTTGCGATCGATGTCAACGTACAGGTAATATTTCTAGGAGGAATGAAATGCCTCTTAAAATGCTTTTGGAAGTCGAAATATTTGATGTTTGGGGTATTGACTTTATGGGACCGTTCGTTTCGTCTTGCAACAACCAGTATATTCTATTAGCAGTTGATTACGTGTCTAAATGGGTGGAGGTGAAGGCCTTACCTACAAATGATGCTAAGGTGGTCTTGCAATTTCTACAAAAACAAATCTTTACCCGTTTCGGAGTCCCTAGAGTCATTATCAGTGATGAAGGCTCTCATTTCTGCAATCGGAAATTCACAACCTTGATGACGAGGTATAATATCAATCACCGGGTTGCTACTGCTTATCATCCTCAAACGAATGGTCAAGCTGAAGTGTCTAACAGAGAGATTAAACGCATATTAGAGAAGGTGGTTAACCCTTCAAGGAAAGACTGGTCCTTGCGATTAGACGAGGCTGCTTGGGCTTATCGAACAGCTTACAAAACACCATTGGGTACTTCTCCATTTCAGTTAGTGTTTGGGAAAGCTTGTCACTTACCAGTAGAATTGGAACATAAAGCTTATTGGGCACTAAAGAAGTTGAATTTCGACTTACAATTAGCTGGAGAGAAACGCATGATTCAACTCAATGAGTTGGAGGAATTCCGCCTCCGTGCTTATGAAAATAACAAACTCTACAAAGAAAAGGTGAAAAGATTGCATGATCAGCGGTTGATACAAAAATCTTTTGTAGTAGGTCAATTGGTTCTATTGTATAACTCTCGGTTGAAGCTGTTTCCAGGGAAACTCAAGTCACGCTGGTCAGGACCATTTACGGTCAAGACTGTATTTCCCCACGGTGCAGTAGAAATCTATGCCAAATCACCGGATGAATCATTTAAAGTTAATGGTCAACGGTTGAAACCTTACTTTGGCGGAAATGTGAATCGTGAGGTACAAACCACGATTCTTCAATCAGAATCGGATTAATTCTGGACTTCACGTCGAGCTAACGACGTTAAACAAGCGCTTCGTGGGAGGCAACCCACGCATTGGAACCACATTGTACCATTGTAAACCTAAAAAACACAAAAATCGAAAAATTCAGCCTTCGGGGTCAGACACTAGCGCGCCCGCGCTAGTGTCAGCGCGCCCGCGCTAAGTTTCACGGCGCGCCCGCGCTATACTTAGCGCGGCCGCGCTACTGACTGCCGAGTCAGCCGAATTTTCACCCAAAAATTATTTTTTTTCGTTTTTAAAAGCCCACAATCCTAATTTTGCATGCCTAGCCCGAAATACATCCCCTAAAACCCTAACTCAACTCTCCAATCCTTATATAAACACAAAACCCATATCCAAATCCCATTATAATTCTCTAAACCCTAAATATATATACACATCCATACACACAACCTTCATCCAATCTTTCAAACCCATTACACATAAACCTCTTGCAACTCTAAATCCTTACCAATGGCACCCAAACGAGCCCGTAGATCACAAGGAACTAGCTCACAAGCCCCTACATCTAGCGATTCTTCCTCGATGGGTGAGGTTGAGTTTACTTCCGATGGAGCACGAACCGAGTTTCAACGGCTTATGAATAAGTCGTTAGTCAAGGAGAGGGGATTCTTACCCACGGCGGAAGATGGTGAGCTTTTGAACATGGTTCAAGAGCGGGGTTGGGAGTCTTTTTGCGAGGCTCCGGAGGCGGTTCCCTTGGCTATTATTCGAGAGTTTTATGCTAATGCCAAGGAGAATCGCGATGGATTCACGGTGGTGCGGGGAATCCGAGTTGATTATAGTGCGGAGGCGATCCGTAGAGTGATTGGGGGGCGTGCCAAGCGCCGTAATGAAGAAGATTGGGTTGTTGAGAGGATTGGGCGTGCCAAACGCCGGTTTGATGATGATCCGATTGATCTTGAGCGGTTGGTGTATGACATGTGTGTACCGGACACGCATTGGAAGATGACTGCACCTCCTTTGCCGGCACATGTTTCTTTTCCTGCAGCCGCTTTGAACCGGTATGCGAAGGCATGGAATGCCTTCATCTGTGCTAATATCATGCCATCTTCTCATGGGCATGAGGTGACAGTGGATAGAGCGATTCTGCTCTTTGGGATTGTCTCGGGCAAGTACATTGATCTGGGACATGTTATTCATCAGGGGATGCTGAGGTTCTTGAAGGGAGGAACCACTGGTGCCATTCCATATGGCACAATTGTGACGAAGCTCTGTCGATCGAGCGGTGTTCGTTGGCCATCCAACGAGCAATTGCAGTTGCCAGGGACACCTATTGATCATTCGGCGATCAGTCGGATGACGGAGTGGGATGGAGGAGTTCCCCACCCTCGAGGCCTCGGATACATATATGATGAGGTGCCAGGGGGACGTCCAGCATTTGTGAGGAGGGAGCAGCCTAGAGCTTCTGGAGCTGGTACTTCACAGACGGAGAGGAGCTCCGAACCGATGGGAGATGCTCATTATCGCCGCCTAGCTAGACGGATGGACACCATGCACGACATCCACCAGAGGTTTGCTTATGACTTGACACAGGCTCTAGGTAGTGCTTTCCAGGCACAGGGGGTCACAGTTCAGTGGCCAGTATTCGGAGCAGGGATGCAGTATCCTCCGCCTGATTCACCTCCAGCAGAGGAGGGCGAGGACTCGGACTCCGAGTAGGTATGTGGGCGCTCTAGCCTTTTTATCACTTTCAATGGGGACATTGAAAATTTTAAGTTTGGGGGTGGTAATCTAAGGAAGAGCATATTATTAGATAGTTTTTTTTATTATTATTTGCATGTGTTAGTTAGTTCATGTAGTTCACGTTTTTTTTTTTTTATTTATTTTGCTTTGATTATTTTCACGTTTTCTTTCTAAATTTCCCATATTTTCTTTATTTTACATGTTTAGTGGTAATTGTCGTAGTTAGTATCACGAGCATTTGCATGAATTATGAAGTTAAGCCAAGTTAATTGCCTATGATGAATTATGTGCGTAGTTCTTGATTAGTAGTGTCAATTGCAATGCTAGGTTAGTACTTGGAAATTGCTTGTGTTGGAAATTGTAATTCACATATGTTCTTGAGATAGGATTTAGACGAAATTCCATGAATTCTAGGATTGAATTGAACACCCTTCAGCTTAGGTCTGTAAATCTTAAGTTTGGGGGAACTGAGGAGTAGAGATACCTTTCTAAACGAAAAAAAAAAAAAAGAAAAAAAGAAAAAATAGTAGTAAATAAATTCACTAAAAAAAAATAAGTGGTAGAATTAACTAGGTTGAGCTCATTAGTACTCGAGTAATTAAGTCTGAGGGGACTTTGTGCCTAACAACCTAAAGCCCTTCGTGGTTTGGGATTGTTGACCCAACGCTCGCTACATGGGTACTAGTGCATAAATCTTTAGGGATCTCAACCATTGCACGGTTAAATAAACCACTAGAATAAAGTGAATAATTGGTGTGTGAAGTCTTGTGGTGTTCGTAACGCATTTACACTGCGAAGCGCTCCGACCTTAGACCGAGCAATTAATCACCAATAAAAAGAGAAAAAAAAAAATATATATATATAGTGAATAAAATAGAAGGGTGTGGACATTCTTTGGGACCTTGGCTTTTAGTTGGACTTGAGTGACGGGGTGTTAGTTTTAAACTTTTACGATTCTTGATTGGGATTCTGTGGGAGTAGTAGTTTTTGTCTTGTCTCAATAAAAGAGCATGCTTGCACACACTGGCACTCCACACTTGTAAATAGAAGAGTAATTGGCTTGGTAGCGAGAGAGATGAAATTCGAGAACATTAGCACAATCTGAGGTATTATAATTGGCAAGGCAATTACTTCATAGTTCACTCATTCATCACGTAGTTGCATTCATGCATTGCATTGTAGTATTGTTAGTGTCGTTGACGCTTGAGGACAAGCATCAGTTTAAGTTTGGGGGTGTGATAAGTGGTATTTATACACACTTATAGGCCTTCATTTCCACTTAAATTGGTTGGTTGTACTTAAGTGTTTAGTGTCTTTTAATGTGTTTTTAGTGTTTTTCTGTGCAGGTCACGAGTTGAGGTGATGAAGTGATTTTCTATCATTTTAGGTTGGTTTTGGTGCATTAATTGCAAGAATAGAGAATTGTGGATTCACCGCGACTTGGGATTTTGTGGGTATATCTTCTACAAACCCTCACGAGAGCACACTCGTCCACTAGAGCTATCTAGGGGTTTAAAGGGCTTGTTGCATATGCTAAATGCAACCGTGATCACCTACGGAAGTGGTATTAGAAGCGAGGAAGGACACGCACGCGAGAACGAGCGAGAAACGAAGAAACGGGAGTGCCATCACAGACACTAGCGCGCCCGCGCTAACCTGTAGCGCGCCCGCGCTACAGTCTGCTACATCTAGCGCGCCCGCGCTAGAGTAGCGCGGTGGCGCCCCACAGAAACTTCCCGGGCCGATTTTTACAGCTTTTCTGATGGATTTTCGCAGCGGCCGAGGCCCGGTTGACTTAGTCAATGCATTTTATTTCTCGTGTGTAAAAACCCTAGCCATATAGTAGTTAGAATATCGGAACAATTTCATAGTTTTAGTTTTCTCTTGTAATCAAACACATTATCAGTTTGTATTAGATCGTTCTTTGCGAGGAAGTGACAGTTTCGAGCAAGATCGTGAACATCAATCTGTAACGTGTGATCCTTATTATATTCAATTCAAGCATTTTTATTCCATTTAATTCTTGTCTTATTCTATCATGTTTTCATTAGAACCCATGATGTCGATTAGTTCGATTATGAACTAACCGCCTTCATGGGATTCTAATGGATTTATCGATGTAGTCTAGTAACGAATATTAATTACTTGATCTTGCGACGTACGTTGATTTCTTTGCATGAGCCGTGCTTATTCTTCTTAGAAGCGTAGCTAACTTCTAAGTTGTTTGTTAATTCTTTCTGAAGCGAGAGTGGATGATTGAATTTAGAACCATGCCATGTAAACATAGGATTATGTGAATGAAACATAATTTGTGGTAGACTTGAACTATTTTTATCACCCTGTGTAATCACGATAGACGACTTGTTATTAAACCTCTCTGCTTACACTACCGCTATAGAGATATAGGGTCTGAGCTTTGTTGGTGTCCATGAGATTTCTATCTTAATTGTGGATTTTGATTGGTATGATATGTGTGCAACGAGAGTTGGCATGTATTACTTTCGTGTTGTCTGATTAGGATCAACAGTCGCATGATAATCAGTAATTTCAATTCTAGATGAATTCGATAATGAAGTTAGAACCCCATGTGTTTTCCTATTCTGAATTTGATTAGTAATTTTAGTATTAGTATAAAAGAAACAAATCCTTGTTAATTGTCTTAGCAGTGATAATTGATCATACATTGTGGCATAGGTGCGTATTCTTAATTCACCAGTCTCTGTGGGAACGAACAAATATATTACTTATGATCACGTGCGCTTGCGTGTAGATTTCACCGAACAATTAGATTGGAGTTGGAAACAACTTGTAGCTTCATTCCAGACTCGTTTGAAGTTCAAAACAACTTGTGGCTTGATTTTCGGTTGTTGGAAATTGGAATCAACTTGTAGTTTCATTCTTGACTCGTTTGAGCCCGTAAACAACTTGTAGCTTCATTATTGGTAGATTTCGTTGGAAACAACTTGTAGCTTCATTCCAAACTCTTTCGAAGTTAAAAACAACTTGTAGCTTCATTTTCAGTTGTTTGAAATTGTAATCAACTTGTAGTTTCATTCTTGACTCGTTTGAGCCCGGAAACAACTTGTAGCTTCATTATTGACTAGATTGGAGTTGGAAACAACTTATAGCTTCATTCCAGACTCGTTTGAAGTTGAAAACAACTTGTACCTTCATTTTCGGTTGTTGGAAATTGGAATCAACTTGTAGTTTCATTGTTGACTCGTTTGAGCCCGTAAACAACTTGTAGCTTCATTATTGGTAGATTGGAGTTGGAAACAACTTTTAGCTTCATTCCAGACTTGTTTGAAGTTAAAAACAACTTGTAGCTTCATTTTCGGTTGTTTGAAATTGTAATCAACTTGTAGTTTCATTCTTGACTCGTTTGAGCCCGGAAACAACTTGTTGACTAGATTGAAGTTGGAAACAACTTGTAGCTTCATTCCAGACTCGTTTGAAGTTAAAAACAACTTGTAGCTTCATTTTCGGTTGTTTGAAATTGTAATCAACTTGTAGTTTCATTCTTGACTCGTTTGAGCCCGGAAACAACTTGTAGCTTCATTATTGACTAGATTGGAGTTGGAAACAACTTGTAGCTTCATTCCAGACTCGTTTAAAGTTGAAAACAACTTGTACATTCATTTTCGGTTGTTTGAAATTGGAATCAACTTGTAGTTTCATTCTTGACTCGTTTGAGCCCGTAAACAACTTGTAGCTTCATTATTGGTAGATTGAAGTTGGAAATAACTTTTAGCTTCATTCCAGACTCGTTTGAAGTTAAAAACAACTTGTAGCTTCATTTTCGGTTGTTTGAAATTGTAATAAACTTGTAGTTTCATTCTTGACTCGTTTGAGCCCGTAAACAACTTGTAGCCTCATTATTGGTAGATTGAAGTTGGAAACAACTTGTAGCTTCATTCCAAACTTTTTCGAAGTTAAAAACAACTTGTAGCTTCATTTTCGGTTGTTTGATATTGTAATCAACTTGTACTTTCATTCTTGACTCGTTTGAACCCGGAAACAACTTGTAGCTTCATTATTGGTAGATTGAAGTTGGAAACAACTTTTAGCTTCATTCCAGACTCGTTTGAAGTTAAAAACAACTTGTAGCTTGATATTCGGTTGTTTGAAATTGTAATCAACTTGTAGTTTCATTCTTGATTCGTTTGAGCCCGGAAACAACTTGTAACTTCATTATTGACTAGATTGAAGTTGGAAACAACTTGTAGCTTCATTCCAGACTCGTTTGAAGTTAAAAACAACTTGTAGCTTCATTTTCGGTTGTTTGAAATTGTAATCAACTTGTATTTTCATTCTTGACTCGTTTGAGCCCGGAAACAACTTGTAGCTTCATTATTGACTAGATTGGAGTTGGAAACAACTTGTAGCTTCATTCCAGACTCGTTTGAAGTTCAAAACAACTTGTACATTCATTTTCGGTTGTTGGAAATTGGAATCAACTTGTAGTTTCATTCTTGACTCGTTTGAGCCCGTAAACAACTTGTAGCTTCATTCCAAACTCTTTCGAAGTTAAAAACAACTTGTAGCTTCATTTTCAGTTGTTTGAAATTGTAATCAACTTGTAGTTTCATTCTTGACTCGTTTGAGCCCGGAAACAACTTGTAGCTTCATTATTGACTAGATTGGAGTTGGAAACAACTTATAGCTTCATTCCAGACTCGTTTGAAGTTGAAAACAACTTGTACCTTCATTTTCGGTTGTTGGAAATTGGAATCAACTTGTAGTTTCATTGTTGACTCGTTTGAGCCCGTAAACAACTTGTAGCTTCATTATTGGTAGATTGGAGTTGGAAACAACTTTTAGCTTCATTCCAGACTTGTTTGAAGTTAAAAACAACTCGTAGCTTCATTTTCGGTTGTTTGAAATTGTAATCAACTTATAGTTTCATTCTTGACTCGTTTGAGCCCGGAAACAACTTGTTGACTAGATTGAAGTTGGAAACAACTTGTAGCTTCATTCCAGACTCGTTTGAAGTTAAAAACAACTTGTAGCTTCATTTTCGGTTGTTTGAAATTGTAATCAACTTGTATTTTCATTCTTGACTCGTTTGAGCCCGGAAACAACTTGTAGCTTCATTATTGACTAGATTGGAGTTGGAAACAACTTGTAGCTTCATTCCAGACTCGTTTGAAGTTCAAAACAACTTGTACATTCATTTTCGGTTGTTGGAAATTGGAATCAACTTGTAGTTTCATTCTTGACTCGTTTGAGCCCGTAAACAACTTGTAGCTTCATTATTGGTAGATTTCGTTGGAAACAACTTGTAGCTTCATTCCAAACTCTTTCGAAGTTAAAAACAACTTGTAGCTTCATTTTCAGTTGTTTGAAATTGTAATCAACTTGTAGTTTCATTCTTGACTCGTTTGAGCCCGGAAACAACTTGTAGCTTCATTATTGACTAGATTGGAGTTGGAAACAACTTATAGCTTCATTCCAGACTCGTTTGAAGTTGAAAACAACTTGTACCTTCATTTTCGGTTGTTGGAAATTGGAATCAACTTGTAGTTTCATTGTTGACTCGTTTGAGCCCGTAAACAACTTGTAGCTTCATTATTGGTAGATTGGAGTTGGAAACAACTTTTAGCTTCATTCCAGACTTGTTTGAAGTTAAAAACAACTTGTAGCTTCATTTTCGGTTGTTTGAAATTGTAATCAACTTGTAGTTTCATTCTTGACTCGTTTGAGCCCGGAAACAACTTGTTGACTAGATTGAAGTTGGAAACAACTTGTAGTTTCATTCCAGACTCGTTTGAAGTTAAAAACAACTTGTAGCTTCATTTTCGGTTGTTTGAAATTGTAATCAACTTGTAGTTTCATTCTTGACTCGTTTGAGCCCGGAAACAACTTGTAGCTTCATTATTGACTAGATTGGAGTTGGAAACAACTTGTAGCTTCATTCCAGACTCGTTTAAAGTTGAAAACAACTTGTACATTCATTTTCGGTTGTTTGAAATTAGAATCAACTTGTAGTTTCATTCTTGACTCGTTTGAGCCCGTAAACAACTTGTAGCTTCATTATTGGTAGATTGAAGTTGGAAATAACTTTTAGCTTCATTCCAGACTCGTTTGAAGTTAAAAACAACTTGTAGCTTCATTTTCGGTTGTTTGAAATTGTAATAAACTTGTAGTTTCATTCTTGACTCGTTTGAGCCCGTAAACAACTTGTAGCCTCATTATTGGTAGATTGAAGTTGGAAACAACTTGTAGCTTCATTCCAAACTCTTTCGAAGTTAAAAACAACTTGTAGCTTCATTTTCGGTTGTTTGATATTGTAATCAACTTGTACTTTCATTCTTGACTCGTTTGAACCCGGAAACAACTTGTAGCTTCATTATTGGTAGATTGAAGTTGGAAACAACTTTTAGCTTCATTCCAGACTCGTTTGAAGTTAAAAACAACTTGTAGCTTGATATTCGGTTGTTTGAAATTGTAATCAACTTGTAGTTTCATTCTTGATTCGTTTGAGCCCGGAAACAACTTGTAACTTCATTATTGACTAGATTGAAGTTGGAAACAACTTGTAGCTTCATTCCAGACTCGTTTGAAGTTAAAAACAACTTGTAGCTTCATTTTCGGTTGTTTGAAATTGTAATCAACTTGTATTTTCATTCTTGACTCGTTTGAGCCCGGAAACAACTTGTAGCTTCATTATTGACTAGATTGGAGTTGGAAACAACTTGTAGCTTCATTCCAGACTCGTTTGAAGTTCAAAACAACTTGTACATTCATTTTCGGTTGTTGGAAATTGGAATCAACTTGTAGTTTCATTCTTGACTCGTTTGAGCCCGTAAACAACTTGTAGCTTCATTCCAAACTCTTTCGAAGTTAAAAACAACTTGTAGCTTCATTTTCAGTTGTTTGAAATTGTAATCAACTTGTAGTTTCATTCTTGACTCGTTTGAGCCCGGAAACAACTTGTAGCTTCATTATTGACTAGATTGGAGTTGGAAACAACTTATAGCTTCATTCCAGACTCGTTTGAAGTTGAAAACAACTTGTACCTTCATTTTCGGTTGTTGGAAATTGGAATCAACTTGTAGTTTCATTGTTGACTCGTTTGAGCCCGTAAACAACTTGTAGCTTCATTATTGGTAGATTGGAGTTGGAAACAACTTTTAGCTTCATTCCAGACTTGTTTGAAGTTAAAAACAACTCGTAGCTTCATTTTCGGTTGTTTGAAATTGTAATCAACTTGTAGTTTCATTCTTGACTCGTTTGAGCCCGGAAACAACTTGTTGACTAGATTGAAGTTGGAAACAACTTGTAGCTTCATTCCAGACTCGTTTGAAGTTAAAAACAACTTGTAGCTTCATTTTCGGTTGTTTGAAATTGTAATCAACTTGTAGTTTCATTCTTGACTCGTTTGAGCCCGGAAACAACTTGTAGCTTCATTATTGACTAGATTGGAGTTGGAAACAACTTGTAGCTTCATTCCAGACTCGTTTAAAGTTGAAAACAACTTGTACATTCATTTTCGGTTGTTTGAAATTGGAATCAACTTGTAGTTTCATTCTTGACTCGTTTGAGCCCGTAAACAACTTGTAGCTTCATTATTGGTAGATTGAAGTTGGAAATAACTTTTAGCTTCATTCCAGACTCGTTTGAAGTTAAAAACAACTTGTAGCTTCATTTTCGGTTGTTTGAAATTGTAATAAACTTGTAGTTTCATTCTTGACTCGTTTGAGCCCGTAAACAACTTGTAGCCTCATTATTGGTAGATTGAAGTTGGAAACAACTTGTAGCTTCATTCCAAACTCTTTCGAAGTTAAAAACAACTTGTAGCTTCATTTTCGGTTGTTTGATATTGTAATCAACTTGTACTTTCATTCTTGACTCGTTTGAACCCGGAAACAACTTGTAGCTTCATTATTGGTAGATTGAAGTTGGAAACAACTTTTAGCTTCATTCCAGACTCGTTTGAAGTTAAAAACAACTTGTAGCTTGATATTCGGTTGTTTGAAATTGTAATCAACTTGTAGTTTCATTCTTGATTCGTTTGAGCCCGGAAACAACTTGTAACTTCATTATTGACTAGATTGAAGTTGGAAACAACTTGTAGCTTCATTCCAGACTCGTTTGAAGTTAAAAACAACTTGTAGCTTCATTTTCGGTTGTTTGAAATTGTAATCAACTTGTATTTTCATTCTTGACTCGTTTGAGCCCGGAAACAACTTGTAGCTTCATTATTGACTAGATTGGAGTTGGAAACAACTTGTAGCTTCATTCCAGACTCGTTTGAAGTTCAAAACAACTTGTACATTCATTTTCGGTTGTTGGAAATTGGAATCAACTTGTAGTTTCATTCTTGACTCGTTTGAGCCCGTAAACAACTTGTAGCTTCATTCCAAACTCTTTCGAAGTTAAAAACAACTTGTAGCTTCATTTTCAGTTGTTTGAAATTGTAATCAACTTGTAGTTTCATTCTTGACTCGTTTGAGCCCGGAAACAACTTGTAGCTTCATTATTGACTAGATTGGAGTTGGAAACAACTTATAGCTTCATTCCAGACTCGTTTGAAGTTGAAAACAACTTGTACCTTCATTTTCGGTTGTTGGAAATTGGAATCAACTTGTAGTTTCATTGTTGACTCGTTTGAGCCCGTAAACAACTTGTAGCTTCATTATTGGTAGATTGGAGTTGGAAACAACTTTTAGCTTCATTCCAGACTCGTTTGAAGTTAAAAACAACTTGTAGCTTCATTTTCGGTTGTTTGAAATTGTAATCAACTTGTAGTTTCATTCTTGACTCGTTTGAGCCCGGAAACAACTTGTAGTTTCATTATTGACTAGATTGGAGTTGGAAACAACTTGTAGCTTCATTCCAGACTCGTTTGAAGTTCAAAACAACTTGTACATTCATTTTCGGTTGTTGGAAATTGGAATCAACTTGTAGTTTCATTCTTGACTCGTTTGAGCCCGGAAACAACTTGTAGCTTCATTATTGACTAGATTGGAGTTGGAAACAACTTGTAGCTTCATTCCAGACTCGTTTGAAGTTCAAAACAACTTGTACATTCATTTTCGGTTGTTGGAAATTGGAATCAACTTGTAGTTTAATTCTTGACTCGTTTGAGCCCGTAAACAACTTGTAGCTTCATTATTGGTAGATTTCGTTGGAAACAACTTGTAGCTTCATTCCAAACTCTTTCGAAGTTAAAAACAACTTGTAGCTTCATTTTCAGTTGTTTGAAATTGTAATCAACTTGTAGTTTCATTCTTGACTCGTTTGAGCCCGGAAACAACTTGTAGCTTCATTATTGACTAGATTGGAGTTGGAAACAACTTATAGCTTCATTCCAGACTCGTTTGAAGTTGAAAACAACTTGTACCTTCATTTTCGGTTGTTGGAAATTGGAATCAACTTGTAGTTTCATTGTTGACTCGTTTGAGCCCGTAAACAACTTGTAGCTTCATTATTGGTAGATTGGAGTTGGAAACAACTTTTAGCTTCATTCCAGACTTGTTTGAAGTTAAAAACAACTTGTAGCTTCATTTTCGGTTGTTTGAAATTGTAATCAACTTGTAGTTTCATTCTTGACTCGTTTGAGCCCGGAAACAACTTGTTGACTAGATTGAAGTTGGAAACAACTTGTAGTTTCATTCCAGACTCGTTTGAAGTTAAAAACAACTTGTAGCTTCATTTTCGGTTGTTTGAAATTGTAATCAACTTGTAGTTTCATTCTTGACTCGTTTGAGCCCGGAAACAACTTGTAGCTTCATTATTGACTAGATTGGAGTTGGAAACAACTTGTAGCTTCATTCCAGACTCGTTTAAAGTTGAAAACAACTTGTACATTCATTTTCGGTTGTTTGAAATTAGAATCAACTTGTAGTTTCATTCTTGACTCGTTTGAGCCCGTAAACAACTTGTAGCTTCATTATTGGTAGATTGAAGTTGGAAATAACTTTTAGCTTCATTCCAGACTCGTTTGAAGTTAAAAACAACTTGTAGCTTCATTTTCGGTTGTTTGAAATTGTAATAAACTTGTAGTTTCATTCTTGACTCGTTTGAGCCCGTAAACAACTTGTAGCCTCATTATTGGTAGATTGAAGTTGGAAACAACTTGTAGCTTCATTCCAAACTCTTTCGAAGTTAAAAACAACTTGTAGCTTCATTTTCGGTTGTTTGATATTGTAATCAACTTGTACTTTCATTCTTGACTCGTTTGAACCCGGAAACAACTTGTAGCTTCATTATTGGTAGATTGAAGTTGGAAACAACTTTTAGCTTCATTCCAGACTCGTTTGAAGTTAAAAACAACTTGTAGCTTGATATTCGGTTGTTTGAAATTGTAATCAACTTGTAGTTTCATTCTTGATTCGTTTGAGCCCGGAAACAACTTGTAACTTCATTATTGACTAGATTGAAGTTGGAAACAACTTGTAGCTTCATTCCAGACTCGTTTGAAGTTAAAAACAACTTGTAGCTTCATTTTCGGTTGTTTGAAATTGTAATCAACTTGTATTTTCATTCTTGACTCGTTTGAGCCCGGAAACAACTTGTAGCTTCATTATTGACTAGATTGGAGTTGGAAACAACTTGTAGCTTCATTCCAGACTCGTTTGAAGTTCAAAACAACTTGTACATTCATTTTCGGTTGTTGGAAATTGGAATCAACTTGTAGTTTCATTCTTGACTCGTTTGAGCCCGTAAACAACTTGTAGCTTCATTCCAAACTCTTTCGAAGTTAAAAACAACTTGTAGCTTCATTTTCAGTTGTTTGAAATTGTAATCAACTTGTAGTTTCATTCTTGACTCGTTTGAGCCCGGAAACAACTTGTAGCTTCATTATTGACTAGATTGGAGTTGGAAACAACTTATAGCTTCATTCCAGACTCGTTTGAAGTTGAAAACAACTTGTACCTTCATTTTCGGTTGTTGGAAATTGGAATCAACTTGTAGTTTCATTGTTGACTCGTTTGAGCCCGTAAACAACTTGTAGCTTCATTATTGGTAGATTGGAGTTGGAAACAACTTTTAGCTTCATTCCAGACTTGTTTGAAGTTAAAAACAACTCGTAGCTTCATTTTCGGTTGTTTGAAATTGTAATCAACTTGTAGTTTCATTCTTGACTCGTTTGAGCCCGGAAACAACTTGTTGACTAGATTGAAGTTGGAAACAACTTGTAGCTTCATTCCAGACTCGTTTGAAGTTAAAAACAACTTGTAGCTTCATTTTCAGTTGTTTGAAATTGTAATCAACTTGTAGTTTCATTCTTGACTCGTTTGAGCCCGGAAACAACTTGTAGCTTCATTATTGACTAGATTGGAGTTGGAAACAACTTGTAGCTTCATTCCAGACTCGTTTAAAGTTGAAAACAACTTGTACATTCATTTTCGGTTGTTTGAAATTGGAATCAACTTGTAGTTTCATTCTTGACTCGTTTGAGCCCGTAAACAACTTGTAGCTTCATTATTGGTAGATTGAAGTTGGAAATAACTTTTAGCTTCATTCCAGACTCGTTTGAAGTTAAAAACAACTTGTAGCTTCATTTTCGGTTGTTTGAAATTGTAATAAACTTGTAGTTTCATTCTTGACTCGTTTGAGCCCGTAAACAACTTGTAGCCTCATTATTGGTAGATTGAAGTTGGAAACAACTTGTAGCTTCATTCCAAACTCTTTCGAAGTTAAAAACAACTTGTAGCTTCATTTTCGGTTGTTTGATATTGTAATCAACTTGTACTTTCATTCTTGACTCGTTTGAACCCGGAAACAACTTGTAGCTTCATTATTGGTAGATTGAAGTTGGAAACAACTTTTAGCTTCATTCCAGACTCGTTTGAAGTTAAAAACAACTTGTAGCTTGATATTCGGTTGTTTGAAATTGTAATCAACTTGTAGTTTCATTCTTGATTCGTTTGAGCCCGGAAACAACTTGTAACTTCATTATTGACTAGATTGAAGTTGGAAACAACTTGTAGCTTCATTCCAGACTCGTTTGAAGTTAAAAACAACTTGTAGCTTCATTTTCGGTTGTTTGAAATTGTAATCAACTTGTATTTTCATTCTTGACTCGTTTGAGCCCGGAAACAACTTGTAGCTTCATTATTGACTAGATTGGAGTTGGAAACAACTTGTAGCTTCATTCCAGACTCGTTTGAAGTTCAAAACAACTTGTACATTCATTTTCGGTTGTTGGAAATTGGAATCAACTTGTAGTTTCATTCTTGACTCGTTTGAGCCCGTAAACAACTTGTAGCTTCATTCCAAACTCTTTCGAAGTTAAAAACAACTTGTAGCTTCATTTTCAGTTGTTTGAAATTGTAATCAACTTGTAGTTTCATTCTTGACTCGTTTGAGCCCGGAAACAACTTGTAGCTTCATTATTGACTAGATTGGAGTTGGAAACAACTTATAGCTTCATTCCAGACTCGTTTGAAGTTGAAAACAACTTGTACCTTCATTTTCGGTTGTTGGAAATTGGAATCAACTTGTAGTTTCATTGTTGACTCGTTTGAGCCCGTAAACAACTTGTAGCTTCATTATTGGTAGATTGGAGTTGGAAACAACTTTTAGCTTCATTCCAGACTTGTTTGAAGTTAAAAACAACTCGTAGCTTCATTTTCGGTTGTTTGAAATTGTAATCAACTTGTAGTTTCATTCTTGACTCGTTTGAGCCCGGAAACAACTTGTTGACTAGATTGAAGTTGGAAACAACTTGTAGCTTCATTCCAGACTCGTTTGAAGTTAAAAACAACTTGTAGCTTCATTTTCAGTTGTTTGAAATTGTAATCAACTTGTAGTTTCATTCTTGACTCGTTTGAGCCCGGAAACAACTTGTAGCTTCATTATTGACTAGATTGGAGTTGGAAACAACTTGTAGCTTCATTCCAGACTCGTTTAAAGTTGAAAACAACTTGTACATTCATTTTCGGTTGTTTGAAATTGGAATCAACTTGTAGTTTCATTCTTGACTCGTTTGAGCCCGTAAACAACTTGTAGCTTCATTATTGGTAGATTGAAGTTGGAAATAACTTTTAGCTTCATTCCAGACTCGTTTGAAGTTAAAAACAACTTGTAGCTTCATTTTCGGTTGTTTGAAATTGTAATAAACTTGTAGTTTCATTCTTGACTCGTTTGAGCCCGTAAACAACTTGTAGCCTCATTATTGGTAGATTGAAGTTGGAAACAACTTGTAGCTTCATTCCAAACTCTTTCGAAGTTAAAAACAACTTGTAGCTTCATTTTCGGTTGTTTGATATTGTAATCAACTTGTACTTTCATTCTTGACTCGTTTGAACCCGGAAACAACTTGTAGCTTCATTATTGGTAGATTGAAGTTGGAAACAACTTTTAGCTTCATTCCAGACTCGTTTGAAGTTAAAAACAACTTGTAGCTTGATATTCGGTTGTTTGAAATTGTAATCAACTTGTAGTTTCATTCTTGATTCGTTTGAGCCCGGAAACAACTTGTAACTTCATTATTGACTAGATTGAAGTTGGAAACAACTTGTAGCTTCATTCCAGACTCGTTTGAAGTTAAAAACAACTTGTAGCTTCATTTTCGGTTGTTTGAAATTGTAATCAACTTGTATTTTCATTCTTGACTCGTTTGAGCCCGGAAACAACTTGTAGCTTCATTATTGACTAGATTGGAGTTGGAAACAACTTGTAGCTTCATTCCAGACTCGTTTGAAGTTCAAAACAACTTGTACATTCATTTTCGGTTGTTGGAAATTGGAATCAACTTGTAGTTTCATTCTTGACTCGTTTGAGCCCGTAAACAACTTGTAGCTTCATTCCAAACTCTTTCGAAGTTAAAAACAACTTGTAGCTTCATTTTCAGTTGTTTGAAATTGTAATCAACTTGTAGTTTCATTCTTGACTCGTTTGAGCCCGGAAACAACTTGTAGCTTCATTATTGACTAGATTGGAGTTGGAAACAACTTATAGCTTCATTCCAGACTCGTTTGAAGTTGAAAACAACTTGTACCTTCATTTTCGGTTGTTGGAAATTGGAATCAACTTGTAGTTTCATTGTTGACTCGTTTGAGCCCGTAAACAACTTGTAGCTTCATTATTGGTAGATTGGAGTTGGAAACAACTTTTAGCTTCATTCCAGACTTGTTTGAAGTTAAAAACAACTCGTAGCTTCATTTTCGGTTGTTTGAAATTGTAATCAACTTGTAGTTTCATTCTTGACTCGTTTGAGCCCGGAAACAACTTGTTGACTAGATTGAAGTTGGAAACAACTTGTAGCTTCATTCCAGACTCGTTTGAAGTTAAAAACAACTTGTAGCTTCATTTTCAGTTGTTTGAAATTGTAATCAACTTGTAGTTTCATTCTTGACTCGTTTGAGCCCGGAAACAACTTGTAGCTTCATTATTGACTAGATTGGAGTTGGAAACAACTTGTAGCTTCATTCCAGACTCGTTTAAAGTTGAAAACAACTTGTACATTCATTTTCGGTTGTTTGAAATTGGAATCAACTTGTAGTTTCATTCTTGACTCGTTTGAGCCCGTAAACAACTTGTAGCTTCATTATTGGTAGATTGAAGTTGGAAATAACTTTTAGCTTCATTCCAGACTCGTTTGAAGTTAAAAACAACTTGTAGCTTCATTTTCGGTTGTTTGAAATTGTAATAAACTTGTAGTTTCATTCTTGACTCGTTTGAGCCCGTAAACAACTTGTAGCCTCATTATTGGTAGATTGAAGTTGGAAACAACTTGTAGCTTCATTCCAAACTCTTTCGAAGTTAAAAACAACTTGTAGCTTCATTTTCGGTTGTTTGATATTGTAATCAACTTGTACTTTCATTCTTGACTCGTTTGAACCCGGAAACAACTTGTAGCTTCATTATTGGTAGATTGAAGTTGGAAACAACTTTTAGCTTCATTCCAGACTCGTTTGAAGTTAAAAACAACTTGTAGCTTGATATTCGGTTGTTTGAAATTGTAATCAACTTGTAGTTTCATTCTTGATTCGTTTGAGCCCGGAAACAACTTGTAACTTCATTATTGACTAGATTGAAGTTGGAAACAACTTGTAGCTTCATTCCAGACTCGTTTGAAGTTAAAAACAACTTGTAGCTTCATTTTCGGTTGTTTGAAATTGTAATCAACTTGTATTTTCATTCTTGACTCGTTTGAGCCCGGAAACAACTTGTAGCTTCATTATTGACTAGATTGGAGTTGGAAACAACTTGTAGCTTCATTCCAGACTCGTTTGAAGTTCAAAACAACTTGTACATTCATTTTCGGTTGTTGGAAATTGGAATCAACTTGTAGTTTCATTCTTGACTCGTTTGAGCCCGTAAACAACTTGTAGCTTCATTCCAAACTCTTTCGAAGTTAAAAACAACTTGTAGCTTCATTTTCAGTTGTTTGAAATTGTAATCAACTTGTAGTTTCATTCTTGACTCGTTTGAGCCCGGAAACAACTTGTAGCTTCATTATTGACTAGATTGGAGTTGGAAACAACTTATAGCTTCATTCCAGACTCGTTTGAAGTTGAAAACAACTTGTACCTTCATTTTCGGTTGTTGGAAATTGGAATCAACTTGTAGTTTCATTGTTGACTCGTTTGAGCCCGTAAACAACTTGTAGCTTCATTATTGGTAGATTGGAGTTGGAAACAACTTTTAGCTTCATTCCAGACTCGTTTGAAGTTAAAAACAACTTGTAGCTTCATTTTCGGTTGTTTGAAATTGTAATCAACTTGTAGTTTCATTCTTGACTCGTTTGAGCCCGGAAACAACTTGTAGTTTCATTATTGACTAGATTGGAGTTGGAAACAACTTGTAGCTTCATTCCAGACTCGTTTGAAGTTCAAAACAACTTGTACATTCATTTTCGGTTGTTGGAAATTGGAATCAACTTGTAGTTTCATTCTTGACTCGTTTGAGCCCGTAAACAACTTGTAGCTTCATTATTGGTAGATTTCGTAGGAAACAACTTGTAGCTTCATTCCAAACTCTTTCGAAGTTAAAAACAACTTGTAGCTTCATTTTCGGTTGTTTGAAATTGTAATCAACTTGTAGTTTCATTCTTGACTCGTTTGAGCCCGGAAACAACTTGTAGCTTCATTATTGACTAGATTGGAGTTGGAAACAACTTGTAGCTTCATTCCAGACTCGTTTGAAGTTGAAAACAACTTGTACCTTCATTTTCGGTTGTTGGAAATTGGAATCAACTTGTAGTTTCATTATTGACTCGTTTGAGCCCGTAAACAACTTGTAGCTTCATTATTGGTAGATTGGAGTTGGAAACAACTTTTAGCTTCATTCCAGACTCGTTTGAAGTTAAAAACAACTTGTAGCTTCATTTTCGGTTGTTTGAAATTGTAATAAACTTGTAGTTTCATTCTTGACTCGTTTGAGCCCGTAAACAACTTGTAGCCTCATTATTGGTAGATTGAAGTTGGAAACAACTTGTAGCTTCATTCCAAACTCTTTCGAAGTTAAAAACAACTTGTAGCTTCATTTTCGGTTGTTTGATATTGTAATCAACTTGTACTTTCATTCTTGACTCGTTTGAACCCGGAAACAACTTGTAGCTTCATTATTGGTAGATTGAAGTTGGAAACAACTTTTAGCTTCATTCCAGACTCGTTTGAAGTTAAAAACAACTTGTAGCTTGATATTCGGTTGTTTGAAATTGTAATCAACTTGTAGTTTCATTCTTGATTCGTTTGAGCCCGGAAACAACTTGTAACTTCATTATTGACTAGATTGAAGTTGGAAACAACTTGTAGCTTCATTCCAGACTCGTTTGAAGTTAAAAACAACTTGTAGCTTCATTTTTGGTTGTTTGAAATTGTAATCAACTTGTATTTTCATTCTTGACTCGTTTGAGCCCGGAAACAACTTGTAGCTTCATTATTGACTAGATTGGAGTTGGAAACAACTTGTAGCTTCATTCCAGACTCGTTTGAAGTTCAAAACAACTTGTACATTCATTTTCGGTTGTTGGAAATTGGAATCAACTTGTAGTTTCATTCTTGACTCGTTTGAGCCCGTAAACAACTTGTAGCTTCATTCCAAACTCTTTCGAAGTTAAAAACAACTTGTAGCTTCATTTTCAGTTGTTTGAAATTGTAATCAACTTGTAGTTTCATTCTTGACTCGTTTGAGCCCGGAAACAACTTGTAGCTTCATTATTGACTAGATTGGAGTTGGAAACAACTTATAGCTTCATTCCAGACTCGTTTGAAGTTGAAAACAACTTTTACCTTCATTTTCGGTTGTTGGAAATTGGAATCAACTTGTAGTTTCATTGTTGACTCGTTTGAGCCCGTAAACAACTTGTAGCTTCATTATTGGTAGATTGGAGTTGGAAACAACTTTTAGCTTCATTCCAGACTCGTTTGAAGTTAAAAACAACTTGTAGCTTCATTTTCGGTTGTTTGAAATTGTAATCAACTTGTAGTTTCATTCTTGACTCGTTTGAGCCCGGAAACAACTTGTAGTTTCATTATTGACTAGATTGGAGTTGGAAACAACTTGTAGTTTCATTCCAGACTCGTTTGAAGTTCAAAACAACTTGTACATTCATTTTCGGTTGTTGGAAATTGGAATCAACTTGTAGTTTCATTCTTGACTCGTTTGAGCCCGTAAACAACTTGTAGCTTCATTATTGGTAGATTTCGTTGGAAACAACTTGTAGCTTCATTCCAAACTCTTTCGAAGTTAAAAACAACTTGTAGCTTCATTTTCGGTTGTTTGAAATTGTAATCAACTTGTAGTTTCATTCTTGACTCGTTTGAGCCCGGAAACAACTTGTAGCTTCATTATTGACTAGATTGGAGTTGGAAACAACTTGTAGCTTCATTCCAGACTCGTTTGAAGTTGAAAACAACTTGTACATTCATTTTCGGTTGTTTGAAATTGGAATCAACTTGTAGTTTCATTCTTGACTCGTTTGAGCCCGTAAACAACTTGTAGCTTCATTATTGGTAGATTGAAGTTGGAAACAACTTTTAGCTTCATTCCAGACTCGTTTGAAGTTAAAAACAACTTGTAGCTTCATTTTCGGTTGTTTGAAATTGTAATCAACTTGTAGTTTCATTCTTGACTCGTTTGAGCCCGTAAACAACTTGTAGCTTCATTATTGGTAGATTGAAGTTGGAAACAACTTGTAGCTTCATTCCAGACTCGTTCGAAGTTAAAAACAACTTGTAGCTTCATTTTCGGTTGTTTGAAATTGTAATCAACTTGTAGTTTCATCATTCCAAACTCGTTCGAAGTTAAAAACAACTTTTAGCTTCATTTTCGGTTGTTTGAAATTGTAATCAACTTGTAGTTTCATTCTTGACTCGTTTGAGCCCGGAAACAACTTTGAAATTGTAATCAACTTGTAGTTTCATTCTTAACTCGTTTGAGCCCGTAAACAACTTGTAGCTTAATTATTGGTAGATTAAAGTTGGAAACAACTTTTAGCTTCATTCCAGACTCGTTCCAAGTTAAAAACAACTTTTAGCTTCATTTTCGGTTGTTTGAAATTGTAATCAACTTGTAGTTTCATTCTTGACTCGTTTGAGCCCAGAAACAACTTGTAGCTTCATTATTGACTAGATTGAAGTTGGAAACAACTTGTAGCTTCATTCCATACTCGTTTGAAGTTAAAAACAACTTGTAGCTTCATTTTCGGTTGTTTGAAATTGTAAACAACTTGTAGTTTCATTCTTGACTCGTTTGAGTCTGGCAACACCTTGTAGCTTCATTATTGACTAGATTGAAGTAGGAAACAACTTTTAGCTTCATTCCAGACTCGTTCCAAGTTAAAAAAAACTTGTACATTCATTTTCGGTTGTTTGAAATTGGAATCAACTTGTAGTTTCATTCTTGACTCGTTTGAGCCCGTAAACAACTTGTAGCCTCATTATTGGTAGATTGAAGTTGGAAACAACTTGTAGCTTCATTCCAAACTCTTTCGAAGTTAAAAACAACTTGTAGCTTCATTTTCGGTTGTTTGATATTGTAATCAAGTTGTACTTTCATTCTTGACTCGTTTGAACCCGGAAACAACTTGTAGCTTCATTATTGGTAGATTGAAGTTGGAAACAACTTTTAGCTTCATTCCAGACTCGTTTGAAGTTAAACACAACTTGAAGCTTGATTTTCGGTTGTTTAAAATTGTAATCAACTTGTAGTTTCATTCTTGACTCGTTCGAGCCCAGAAACAACTTGTTGACTAGATTGAAGTTGGAAACAACTTGTAGCTTCATTCCAGATTCGTTTGAAGTTAAAAACAACTTGTAGCTTCATTTTCAGTTGTTTGAAATTGTAATCAACTTGTAGTTTCATTCTTGACTCGTTTGAGCCCGGAAACAACTTGTAGCTTCATTATTGACTAGATTGGAGTTGGAAACAACTTGTAGCTTCATTCCAGACTCGTTTGAAGTTGAAAACAACTTGTACATTCATTTTCGGTTGTTTGAAATTGTAATCAACTTGTAGTTTCATTCTTGACTCGTTTGAGCCCGGAAACAACTTGTAGCTTCATTATTGACTAGATTGGAGTTGGAAACAACTTGTAGCTTCATTCCAGACTCGTTTGAAGTTCAAAACAACTTGTACATTCATTTTCGGTTGTTGGAAATTGGAATCAACTTGTAGTTTCATTCTTGACTCGTTTGAGCCCGTAAACAACTTGTAGCTTAATTATTGGTAGATTAAAGTTGGAAACAACTTTTAGCTTCATTCCAGACTCGTTCGAAGTTAAAAACAACTTTTAGCTTCATTTTCGGTTGTTTGAAATTGTAATCAACTTGTAGTTTCATTCTTGACTCGTTTGAGCCCGGAAACAACTTGTAGCTTCATTATTGACTAGATTGAAGTTGGAAACAACTTTTAGCTTCATTCCAGACTCGTTCCAAGTTAAAAAAAACTTGTACATTCATTTTCGGTTGTTTGAAATTGGAATCAACTTGTAGTTTCATTCTTGACTCGTTTGAGCCCGTAAACAACTTGTAGCCTCATTATTGGTAGATTGAAGTTGGAAACAACTTGTAGCTTCATTCCAAACTCTTTCGAAGTTAAAAACAACTTGTAGCTTCATTTTCGGTTGTTTGATATTGTAATCAAGTTGTACTTTCATTCTTGACTCGTTTGAACCCCGAAACAACTTGTAGCTTCATTATTGGTAGATTGAAGTTGGAAACAACTTTTAGCTTCATTCCAGACTCGTTTGAAGTTAAACACAACTTGAAGCTTGATTTTCGGTTGTTTAAAATTGTAATCAACTTGTAGTTTCATTCTTGACTCGTTTGAGCCCAGAAACAACTTGTTGACTAGATTGAAGTTGGAAACAACTTGTAGCTTCATTCCAGATTCGTTTGAAGTTAAAAACAACTTGTAGCTTCATTTTCAGTTGTTTGAAATTGTAATCAACTTGTAGTTTCATTCTTGACTCGTTTGAGCCCGGAAACAACTTGTAGCTTCATTATTGACTAGATTGGAGTTGGAAACAACTTGTAGCTTCATTCCAGACTCGTTTGAAGTTGAAAACAACTTGTACATTCATTTTCGGTTGTTTGAAATTGGAATCAACTTGTAGTTTCATTCTTGACTCGTTTGAGCCCGGAAACAACTTGTAGCTTCATTATTGACTAGATTGGAGTTGGAAACAACTTGTAGCTTCATTCCAGACTCGTTTGAAGTTGAAAACAACTTGTACATTCATTTTCGGTTGTTTGAAATTGGAATCAACTTGTAGTTTCATTCTTGACTCGTTTGAGCCCGTAAACAACTTGTAGCTTCATTATTGGTAGATTTCGTTGGAAACAACTTGTAGCTTCATTCCAAACTCTTTCGAAGTTAAAAACAACTTGTAGCTTCATTTTCAGTTGTTTGAAATTGTAATCAACTTGTAGTTTCATTCTTGACTCGTTTGAGCCCGGAAACAACTTGTAGCTTCATTATTGACTAAATTGGAGTTGGAAACAACTTATAGCTTCATTCCAGACTCGTTTGAAGTTGAAAACAAGTTGTACCTTCATTTTCGGTTGTTGGAAATTGGAATCAACTTGCAGTTTCATTGTTGACTCGTTTGAGCGCGTAAACAACTTGTAGCTTCATTATTGGTAGATTGGAGTTGGAAACAACTTTTAGCTTCATTCCAGACTCGTTTGAAGTTAAAAACAACTTGTAGCTTCATTTTCGGTTGTTTGAAATTGTAATCAACTTGTAGTTTCATTCTTGACTCGTTTGAGCCCGGAAACAACTTGTAGCTTCATTATTGACTAGATTGGAGTTGGAAACAACTTGTAGCTTCATTCCAGACTCGTTTGAAGTTCAAAACAACTTGTACATTCATTTTCGGTTGTTGGAAATTGGAATCAACTTGTAGTTTCATTCTTGACTCGTTTGAGCCCGTAAACAACTTGTAGCTTAATTATTGGTAGATTAAAGTTGGAAACAACTTTTAGCTTCATTCCAGACTCGTTCGAAGTTAAAAACAACTTTTAGCTTCATTTTCGGTTGTTTGAAATTGTAATCAACTTGTAGTTTCATTCTTGACTCGTTTGAGCCCGGAAACAACTTGTAGCTTCATTATTGACTAGATTGAAGTTGGAAACAACTTTTAGCTTCATTCCAGACTCGTTCCAAGTTAAAAAAAACTTGTACATTCATTTTCGGTTGTTTGAAATTGGAATCAACTTGTAGTTTCATTCTTGACTCGTTTGAGCCCGTAAACAACTTGTAGCCTCATTATTGGTAGATTGAAGTTGGAAACAACTTGTAGCTTCATTCCAAACTCTTTCGAAGTTAAAAACAACTTGTAGCTTCATTTTCGGTTGTTTGATATTGTAATCAAGTTGTACTTTCATTCTTGACTCGTTTGAACCCCGAAACAACTTGTAGCTTCATTATTGGTAGATTGAAGTTGGAAACAACTTTTAGCTTCATTCCAGACTCGTTTGAAGTTAAACACAACTTGAAGCTTGATTTTCGGTTGTTTAAAATTGTAATCAACTTGTTGTTTCATTCTTGACTCGTTTGAGCCCAGAAACAACTTGTTGACTAGATTGAAGTTGGAAACAACTTGTAGCTTCATTCCAGATTCGTTTGAAGTTAAAAACAACTTGTAGCTTCATTTTCAGTTGTTTGAAATTGTAATCAACTTGAAGTTTCATTCTTGACTCGTTTGAGCCCGGAAACAACTTGTAGCTTCATTATTGACTAGATTGGAGTTGGAAACAACTTGTAGCTTCATTCCAGACTCGTTTGAAGTTGAAAACAACTTGTACATTCATTTTCGGTTGTTTGAAATTGGAATCAACTTGTAGTTTCATTCTTGACTCGTTTGAGCCCGGAAACAACTTGTAGCTTCATTATTGACTAGATTGGAGTTGGAAACAACTTGTAGCTTCATTCCAGACTCGTTTGAAGTTCAAAACAACTTGTACATTCATTTTCGGTTGTTGGAAATTGGAATCAACTTGTAGTTTCATTCTTGACTCGTTTGAGCCCGTAAACAACTTGTAGCTTCATTATTGGTAGATTTCGTTGGAAACAACTTGTAGCTTCATTCCAAACTCTTTCGAAGTTAAAAACAACTTGTAGCTTCATTTTCAGTTGTTTGAAATTGTAATCAACTTGTAGTTTCATTCTTGACTCGTTTGAGCCCGGAAACAACTTGTAGCTTCATTATTGACTAAATTGGAGTTGGAAACAACTTATAGCTTCATTCCAGACTCGTTTGAAGTTGAAAACAAGTTGTACCTTCATTTTCGGTTGTTGGAAATTGGAATCAACTTGCAGTTTCATTGTTGACTCGTTTGAGCCCGTAAACAACTTGTAGCTTCATTATTGGTAGATTGGAGTTGGAAACAACTTTTAGCTTCATTCCAGACTCGTTTGAAGTTAAAAACAACTTGTAGCTTCATTTTCGGTTGTTTGAAATTGTAATCAACTTGTAGTTTCATTCTTGACTCGTTTGAGCCCGGAAACAACTTGTAGCTTCATTATTGACTAGATTGGAGTTGGAAACAACTTGTAGCTTCATTCCAGACTCGTTTGAAGTTCAAAACAACTTGTACATTCATTTTCGGTTGTTGGAAATTGGAATCAACTTGTAGTTTCATTCTTGACTCGTTTGAGCCCGTAAACAACTTGTAGCTTAATTATTGGTAGATTAAAGTTGGAAACAACTTTTAGCTTCATTCCAGACTCGTTCGAAGTTAAAAACAACTTTTAGCTTCATTTTCGGTTGTTTGAAATTGTAATCAACTTGTAGTTTCATTCTTGACTCGTTTGAGCCCGGAAACAACTCGTAGCTTCATTATTGACTAGATTGAAGTTGGAAACTTGTAGCTTCATTCCATACTCGTTTGAAGTTAAAAACAACTTGTAGCTTCATTTTCGGTTGTTTGAAATTGTAAACAACTTGTAGTTTCATTCTTGACTCGTTTGAGTCTGGCAACACCTTGTAGCTTCATTATTGACTAGATTGAAGTTGGAAACAACTTTTAGCTTCATTCCAGACTCGTTCCAAGTTAAAAAAAACTTGTACATTCATTTTCGGTTGTTTGAAATTGGAATCAACTTGTAGTTTCATTCTTGACTCGTTTGAGCCCGTAAACAACTTGTAGCCTCATTATTGGTAGATTGAAGTTGGAAACAACTTGTAGCTTCATTCCAAACTCTTTCGAAGTTAAAAACAACTTGTAGCTTCATTTTCGGTTGTTTGATATTGTAATCAAGTTGTACTTTCATTCTTGACTCGTTTGAACCCCGAAACAACTTGTAGCTTCATTATTGGTAGATTGAAGTTGGAAACAACTTTTAGCTTCATTCCAGACTCGTTTGAAGTTAAACACAACTTGAAGCTTGATTTTCGGTTGTTTAAAATTGTAATCAACTTGTAGTTTCATTCTTGACTCGTTTGAGCCCGGAAACAACTTGTTGACTAGATTGAAGTTGGAAACAACTTGTCGCTTCATTCCAAACTCTTTCGAAGTTAAAAACAACTTGTAGCTTCATTTTCGGTTGTTTGAAATTGTAATCAACTTGTAGTTTCATTCTTGACTCGTTTGAGCCCGGAAACAACTTGTAGCTTCATTATTGACTAGATTGGAGTTGGAAACAACTTGTAGCTTCATTCCAGACTCGTTTGAAGTTGAAAACAACTTGTACATTCATTTTCGGTTGTTTGAAATTGGAATCAACTTGTAGTTTCATTCTTGACTCGTTTGAGCCCGTAAACAACTTGTATCTTCATTATTGGTAGATTGAAGTTGGAAATAACTTTTAGCTTCATTCCAGACTCGTTTGAAGTTAAAAACAACTTGTACCTTCATTTTCGGTTGTTTGAAATTGTAATAAACTTGTAGTTTCATTCTTGACTCGTTTGAGCCCGTAAACAACTTGTAGCTTCATTATTGGTAGATTTCGTTGGAAACAACTTGTAGCTTCATTCCAAACTCTTTCGAAGTTAAAAACAACTTGTAGCTTCATTTTCAGTTGTTTGAAATTGTAATCAACTTGTAGTTTCATTCTTGACTCGTTTGAGCCCGGAAACAACTTGTAGCTTCATTATTGACTAGATTGGAGTTGGAAACAACTTATAGCTTCATTCCAGACTCGTTTGAAGTTGAAAACAACTTGTACCTTCATTTTCGATTGTTGGAAATTGGAATCAACTTGTAGTTTCATTCTTGACTCGTTTGAGCCCGTAAACAACTTGTATCTTCATTATTGGTAGATTGAAGTTGGAAATAACTTTTAGCTTCATTCCAGACTCGTTTGAAGTTAAAAACAACTTGTACCTTCATTTTCGGTTGTTTGAAATTGTAATAAACTTGTAGTTTCATTCTTGACTCGTTTGAGCCCGTAAACAACTTGTAGCTTCATTATTGGTAGATTTCGTTGGAAACAACTTGTAGCTTCATTCCAAACTCTTTCGAAGTTAAAAACAACTTGTAGCTTCATTTTCAGTTGTTTGAAATTGTAATCAACTTGTAGTTTCATTCTTGACTCGTTTGAGCCCGGAAACAACTTGTAGCTTCATTATTGACTAGATTGGAGTTGGAAACAACTTATAGCTTCATTCCAGACTCGTTTGAAGTTGAAAACAACTTGTACCTTCATTTTCGATTGTTGGAAATTGGAATCAACTTGTAGTTTCATTGTTGACTCGTTTGAGCCCGTAAACAACTTGTAGCTTCATTATTGGTAGATTGGAGTTATAAACAACTTTTAGCTTCATTCCAGACTCGTTTGAAGTTAAAAACAACTTGTAGCTTCATTTTCGGTTGTTTGAAATTGTAATCAACTTGTAGTTTCATTCTTGACTCGTTTGAGCCCGGAAACAACTTGTAGCCTCATTATTGACTAGATTGGAGTTGGAAACAACTTGTAGCTTCATTCCAGACTCGTTTGAAGTTTTTTTTTTTTTTTTTTTTTTGCTAAATAAAGATTAAATAGAAAGAAAGAAAAAGAGCTACAAATCTAGGGGCATACCCCGCGATAAAAGACTAAAGCAACAGAAGACCTGCTTATAGTCCCATAAAATAACACTGCGGATCTTAGGCCAAAGCCTAATACAATACCATCGAGACTAAAAAGTCCACAATAAATTAATACAGAATATGACTAAGGCTAGGACACCTTTTGACCTCACGACTAAATGCAGCACTAGTGAACAATTTTTCTTTGAACATTCTTTTGATAATAATTCCCAGCTGCTCCACACTTTTCGATCCTTTAAAATGAACTCGGTCATTGCGCTCCCTCCAAACCAGATAAATGACAATTGTAATATAAAGGAAACCAATATTCTGCTGAAAATGAGACATATCATCTTGAAAAAACTCCCCCTCAAGCCAACTGTTCCAATTAATAGCAACAGGGAAAGGACATTCTCGAAGGAGAATATAAGAGTAAGGACACACAGTAAAGATATGTTCAATCGTTTCATTGTAGCTTCTGCAAAGAACACACCGTTGATCCTCCTGGTTATTAAAGAACACCTGATTGTCCTTTGTAGAAAGTCTACCTCTGCAAGCTAGCCATGTAATGAAAGAACATGAAGGAATATGAAAAGTATTCCAAACTAAGGGCAGCCAAGGCTGGGGGGTATGTCTGCGACGAATAGAATCCCAAACTACCCTTAGCTTGACAGTACATTCATTATTCCAGAGGACAGAATCACTATCACCAATGGGGCAGGAGCTAAGCATGCGTCTAAAATCAATAGCCCTATAGTCATTAGAAGTAGCCACACTCCATTCTCTACTATGAACTAATGTTTTGACAAGAGCAAAAGAAGTAGAATCCATAATAGAAATAAAATCCCTTCCAAACCTTTCAATCAGAGGCTGAGGAGTTAACCAAGGATCATGCCAGATTTTGAAATTAGAGTCTGCCGCAACCTTAAATGAAAGATATTGCAATCCTTCCCTTCTATAATTTAGGATTTGTCTGGCATTCCAAGGACATTTATAAGGAATAGATGCAGTCCAAAAAGCTTTATTCTTTAATAAGCAAGAGTGCACCCAGAGAATCCAAAGTGAAGAAGGATTAGGAACTGATAATCTCCAGATTTGAAAAAGAATAGCAGCTCTATTCCATTCAAACAAATCACGTAAGCCAAGGCCCCCCTCATCCTTCCTAGCACAGCAGTCCACCCAAGCAACTTTGTAGTGACAAGCAGTCATAAGATTCCCATTCCACAGAAACTTTGCAAATATTGATTGAATTCTCTTAAGGACACCCTTAGGAAGAAACAAGTAGCTTGCCCAGTAGCCTTGGATGCCTTGCAGGACAGAAGAGAGCAGTTGTAGTCTTCCACTATATCGCAGAACCCGGACAGACCAAGTCTCAATCTTCCTGCACAATTTAGAAATCAAGGGGCCACACTCCTGCATGGTTAATCTGCCAGTAATTATAGGAAGTCCAAGGTAAGAGATAGGAAGGCTACCAACAGAAAAACCATATCTCTGAATGGTGTAATCCACAATATCACTATCAACATTGCAGAAGAAAGCTTGGCATTTAGATTTGCTTAAAAGAAGACCAGAGCACGAAGCAAACATATCAACTGAGTCCAAAAGTAATGTAATAGAATGAATGTTGCCTTTACAGAACAAGAAGAGATCATCAGCAAAGATTACATGAGAAAGTCTCAGCTGTTTTGTCCTCCAGTGATAATCAAAATGGTTGTTCTGAAGATTAGAATTCAGTATAACTGTCAAGACCTCCATACAAAGGACAAAAAGGTAAGGAGACAAAGGGTCTCCCTGCCTAAGTCCCTGTTTACAAGAGAAAAAGCCCTCCAACACCCCATTAACTTTTACAGAGACCATACACCCTGTAATGCATTGTTTTATCCAGCATATAAATTTAGAGGGAAACTTCATTTTCTCCAAAACAGTGAATAAGAAACCCCATTGTAGACTATCAAAAGCTTTGTGGATGTCTAATTTGAAAGAACATCGGGGAATACCATCATTTCTGTGGTAATCTTTACATATAGACTGAACTAACATGATATTATCTCCTATAAAGCGGTTAGGAACAAATGCAGTCTGATTTGGAGAAATCAGAGTAGAGATAACCTTTTGAATTCTTCCAGCAATAAGCTTAGCAACACACTTGTAAAGTGTATTGCAACAGGAGATAGGCCTGAATTGCTCCATTCTTGAGGGATTGTCACATTTAGGCACCAATGTAAGGGCAACTGAGTTGATAATACGAGGGAGCTTGAGAGAGTCAAAAAAGAAGAGAATGCTCTGAGTAACATCCCTGCCAATAACAGGCCAAGCTGCCAGAAAAAATTCAGGGGTAAGTCCATCAGGACCAGGGCACTTTTTCTTTGCCATTTTCTTAAGAACAGCAATGATATCAGACTCCAAGAAAGGGGTGCAAAGAAATGCTTGCTGAGAAGAAGATAACTCAGGCAAAACCAGATCATCATTAAAATTATCCACAGCAGTGTTTCTCCCAAGAAGATTCTGGTAATACTCAACAGCAACAGTGGCAACTTCTTCATGGGAGTGCACCATATCACCATCTCTGTTCTGTAAAGCAAGGATTTTATTAGAATTCCATCTGTTTTTGCAGGACCTGTGGAAGAATGCATTGTTCCCATCACCAAGCTCAAGCCATCTAATTCTGGACTTTTGTCTTAGAAGTAACTCCTCATCAGCCAAAGCTTTATGAAGATCTTTACATAAAATCTCCTCAGTAAGGAGCAAATTAGTAGAGGGCAAAGAAGGCATATTGTCTTGGAATTGCAGAAGAGCATTTCTTGCAGAAACAACCTTTTCATGAAGGTTACCAGCATTTCTATTCAGAGTTTTGAGGGCAGACTTGACTTTCCTCAATTTAGAAGTCACAATGAACCAAGGATCACCAATCACCTGATGAGACCAGGCTTCCTCAACAGAAGAGAGGAAATCAGGGTGCTCAATAATATGCTGAAACACTTGAAAGGGTTTAGAGAATTTGGGAATATCAATACCCAAAGAAATGAAGGCAGGGCAGTGATCAGAGAGGCCTCTAGGTAAAAATTGAGCAGTAGAAGCAGAGAAAAAGCTGGCCCAAGCAAAATTTACCATAACTCTATCAAGCTTCTTATGCACAGGGGTCAAGGTACTACAGTCCCACCAAGTAAATAATTTACCAGTGAAATTGAGGTCAAAAATATCAAGAAAATCAGTGATTTCTTTGAATTCTCTCATCTCTTCAAAACAACTTGTACATTCATTTTCGGTTGTTGGAAATTGGAATCAACTTGTAGTTTCATTCTTGACTCGTTTGAGCCCGTAAACAACTTGTAGCTTAATTATTGGTAGATTAAAGTTGGAAACAACTTTTAGCTTCATTCCAGACTCGTTCGAAGTTAAAAACAACTTTTAGCTTCATTTTCGGTTGTTTGAAATTGTAATCAACTTGTAGTTTCATTCTTGACTCGTTTGAGCCCGGAAACAACTTGTAGCTTCATTATTGACTAGATTGAAGTTGGAAACAACTTGTAGCTTCATTCCATACTCGTTTGAAGTTAAAAACAACTTGTAGCTTCATTTTCAGTTGTTTGAAATTGTAAACAACTTGTAGTTTCATTCTTGACTCGTTTGAGTCTGGCAACACCTTGTAGCTTCATTATTGACTAGATTGAAGTTGGAAACAACTTTTAGCTTCATTCCAGACTCGTTCCAAGTTAAAAAAAACTTGTACATTCATTTTCGGTTGTTTGAAATTGGAATCAACTTGTAGTTTCATTCTTGACTCGTTTGAGCCCGTAAACAACTTGTAGCCTCATTATTGGTAGATTGAAGTTGGAAACAACTTGTAGCTTCATTCCAAACTCTTTCGAAGTTAAAAACAACTTGTAGCTTCATTTTCGGTTGTTTGATATTGTAATCAAGTTGTACTTTCATTCTTGACTCGTTTGAACCCGGAAACAACTTGTAGCTTCATTATTGGTAGATTGAAGTTGGAAACAACTTTTAGCTTCATTCCAGACTCGTTTGAAGTTAAACACAACTTGAAGCTTGATTTTCAGTTGTTTAAAATTGTAATCAACTTGTAGTTTCATTCTTGACTCGTTTGAGCCCGGAAACAACTTGTTGACTAGATTGAAGTTAGAAACAACTTGTCGCTTCATTCCAAACTCTTTCGAAGTTAAAAACAACTTGTAGCTTCATTTTCGGTTGTTTGAAATTGTAATCAACTTGTAGTTTCATTCTTGACTCGTTTGAGCCCGGAAACAACTTGTAGCTTCATTATTGACTAGATTGGAGTTGGAAACAACTTGTAGCTTCATTCCAGACTCGTTTGAAGTTGAAAACAACTTGTACATTCATTTTCGGTTGTTTGAAATTGGAATCAACTTGTAGTTTCATTCTTGACTCGTTTGAGCCCGTAAACAACTTGTAGCTTCATTATTGGTAGATTGAAGTTGGAAATAACTTTTAGCTTCTTTCCAGACTCGTTTGAAGTTAAAAACAACTTGTAGCTTCATTTTCGGTTGTTTGAAATTGTAATAAACTTGTAGTTTCATTCTTGACTCGTTTGAGCCCGTAAACAACTTGTAGCTTCATTATTGGTAGATTTCGTTGGAAACAACTTGTAGCTTCATTCCAAACTCTTTCGAAGTTAAAAACAACTTGTAGCTTCATTTTCAGTTGTTTGAAATTGTAATCAACTTGTAGTTTCATTCTTGACTCGTTTGAGCCCGGAAACAACTTGTAGCTTCATTATTGACTAGATTGGAGTTGGAAACAACTTATAGCTTCATTCCAGACTCGTTTGAAGTTGAAAACAACTTGTACCTTCATTTTCGATTGTTGGAAATTGGAATCAACTTGTAGTTTCATTGTTTACTCGTTTGAGCCCGTAAACAACTTGTAGCTTCATTATTGGTAGATTGGAGTTGGAAACAACTTTTAGCTTCATTCCAGACTCGTTTGAAGTTAAAAACAACTTGTAGCTTCATTTTCGGTTGTTTGAAATTGTAATCAACTTGTAGTTTCATTCTTGACTCGTTTGAGCCCGGAAACAACTTGTAGCTTCATTATTGACTAGATTGGAGTTGAAAACAACTTGTAGCTTCATTCCAGACTCGTTTGAAGTTCAAAACAACTTGTACATTCATTTTCGGTTGTTGGAAATTGGAATCAACTTGTAGTTTCATTCTTGACTCGTTTGAGCCCGTAAACAACTTGTAGCTTAATTATTGGTAGATTAAAGTTGGAAACAACTTTTAGCTTCATTCCAGACTCGTTCGAAGTTAAAAACAACTTTTAGCTTCATTTTCGGTTGTTTGAAATTGTAATCAACTTGTAGTTTCATTCTTGACTCGTTTGTGCCCGGAAACAACTTGTAGCTTCATTATTGACTAGATTGAAGTTGGAAACAACTTGTAGCTTCATTCCATACTCGTTTGAAGTTAAAAACAACTTGTAGCTTCATTTTCGGTTGTTTGAAATTGTAAACAACTTGTAGTTTCATTCTTGACTCGTTTGAGTCTGGCAACACCTTGTAGCTTCATTATTGACTAGATTGAAGTTGGAAACAACTTTTAGCTTCATTCCAGACTCGTTCCAAGTTAAAAAAAACTTGTACATTCATTTTCGGTTGTTTGAAATTGGAATCAACTTGTAGTTTCATTCTTGACTCGTTTGAGCCCGTAAACAACTTGTAGCCTCATTATTGGTAGATTGAAGTTGGAAACAACTTGTAGCTTCATTCCAAACTCTTTCGAAGTTAAAAACAACTTGTAGCTTCATTTTCGGTTGTTTGATATTGTAATCAAGTTGTACTTTCATTCTTGACTCGTTTGAACCCGGAAACAACTTGTAGCTTCATTATTGGTAGATTGAAGTTGGAAACAACTTTTAGCTTCATTCCAGACTCGTTTGAAGTTAAACACAACTTGAAGCTTGATTTTCGGTTGTTTAAAATTGTAATCAACTTGTAGTTTCATTCTTGACTCGTTTGAGCCCGGAAACAACTTGTTGACTAGATTGAAGTTGGAAACAACTTGTAGCTTCATTCCAGATTCGTTTGAAGTTAAAAACAACTTGTAGCTTCATTTTCGGTTGTTTGAAATTGTAATCAACTTGTAGTTTCATTCTTGACTCGTTTGAGCCCGGAAACAACTTGTAGCTTCATTATTGACTAGATTGGAGTTGGAAACAACTTGTAGCTTCATTCCAGACTCGTTTGAAGTTGAAAACAACTTGTACATTCATTTTCGGTTGTTTGAAATTGGAATCAACTTGTAGTTTCATTCTTGACTCGTTTGAGCCCGTAAACAACTTGTAGCTTCATTATTGGTAGATTGAAGTTGGAAATAACTTTTAGCTTCATTCCAGACTCGTTTGAAGTTAAAAACAACTTGTAGCTTCATTTTCGGTTGTTTGAAATTGTAATAAACTTGTAGTTTCATTCTTGACTCGTTTGAGCCCGTAAACAACTTGTAGCTTCATTATTGGTAGATTTCGTTGGAAACAACTTGTAGCTTCATTCCAAACTCTTTCGAAGTTAAAAACAACTTGTAGCTTCATTTTCAGTTGTTTGAAATTGTAATCAACTTGTAGTTTCATTCTTGACTCGTTTGAGCCCGGAAACAACTTGTAGCTTCATTATTGACTAGATTGGAGTTGGAAACAACTTATAGCTTCATTCCAGACTCGTTTGAAGTTGAAAACAACTTGTACCTTCATTTTCGATTGTTGGAAATTGGAATCAACTTGTAGTTTCATTGTTGACTCGTTTGAGCCCGTAAACAACTTGTAGCTTCATTATTGGTAGATTGGAGTTGGAAACAACTTTTAGCTTCATTCCAGACTCGTTTGAAGTTAAAAACAACTTGTAGCTTCATTTTCGGTTGTTTGAAATTGTAATCAACTTGTAGTTTCATTCTTGACTCGTTTGAGCCCGGAAACAACTTGTAGCTTCATTATTGACTAGATTGGAGTTGAAAACAACTTGTAGCTTCATTCCAGACTCGTTTGAAGTTCAAAACAACTTGTACATTCATTTTCGGTTGTTGGAAATTGGAATCAACTTGTAGTTTCATTCTTGACTCGTTTGAGCCCGTAAACAACTTGTAGCTTAATTATTGGTAGATTAAAGTTGGAAACAACTTTTAGCTTCATTCCAGACTCGTTCGAAGTTAAAAACAACTTTTAGCTTCATTTTCGGTTGTTTGAAATTGTAATCAACTTGTAGTTTCATTCTTGACTCGTTTGTGCCCGGAAACAACTTGTAGCTTCATTATTGACTAGATTGAAGTTGGAAACAACTTGTAGCTTCATTCCATACTCGTTTGAAGTTAAAAACAACTTGTAGCTTCATTTTCGGTTGTTTGAAATTGTAAACAACTTGTAGTTTCATTCTTGACTCGTTTGAGTCTGGCAACACCTTGTAGCTTCATTATTGACTAGATTGAAGTTGGAAACAACTTTTAGCTTCATTCCAGACTCGTTCCAAGTTAAAAAAAACTTGTACATTCATTTTCGGTTGTTTGAAATTGGAATCAACTTGTAGTTTCATTCTTGACTCGTTTGAGCCCGTAAACAACTTGTAGCCTCATTATTGGTAGATTGAAGTTGGAAACAACTTGTAGCTTCATTCCAAACTCTTTCGAAGTTAAAAACAACTTGTAGCTTCATTTTCGGTTGTTTGATATTGTAATCAAGTTGTACTTTCATTCTTGACTCGTTTGAACCCGGAAACAACTTGTAGCTTCATTATTGGTAGATTGAAGTTGGAAACAACTTTTAGCTTCATTCCAGACTCGTTTGAAGTTAAACACAACTTGAAGCTTGATTTTCGGTTGTTTAAAATTGTAATCAACTTGTCGTTTCATTCTTGACTCGTGTGAGCCCGGAAACAACTTGTTGACTAGATTGAAGTTGGAAACAACTTGTAGCTTCATTCCAGATTCGTTTGAAGTTAAAAACAACTTGTAGCTTCATTTTCGGTTGTTTGAAATTGTAATCAACTTGTAGTTTCATTCTTGACTCGTTTGAGCCCGGAAACAACTTGTAGCTTCATTATTGACTAGATTAGAGTTGGAAACAACTTGTAGCTTCATTCCAGACTCGTTTGAAGTTGAAAACAACTTGTACATTCATTTTCGGTTGTTTGAAATTGGAATCAACTTGTAATTTCATTCTTGACTCGTTTGAGCCCGGAAACAACTTGTAGCTTCATTATTTACTAGATTGGAGTTGGAAACAACTTGTAGCTTCATTCCAGACTCGTTTGAAGTTCAAAACAACTTGTACATTCATTTTCGGTTGTTGGAAATTGGAATCAACTTGTAGTTTCATTCTTGACTCGTTTGAGCCCGTAAACAACTTGTAGCTTCATTATTGGTAGATTTCGTTGGAAACAACTTGTAGCTTCATTCCAAACTCTTTCGAAGTTAAAAACAACTTGTAGCTTCATTTTCAGTTGTTTGAAATTGTAATCAACTTGTAGTTTCATTCTTGACTCGTTTGAGCCCGGAAACAACTTGTAGCTTCATTATTGACTAGATTGGAGTTGGAAACAACTTATAGCTTCATTCCAGACTCGTTTGAAGTTGAAAACAACTTGTACCTTCATTTTCGGTTGTTGGAAATTGGAATCAACTTGTAGTTTCATTGTTGACTCGTTTGAGCCCGTAAACAACTTGTAGCTTCATTATTGGTAGATTGGAGTTGGAAACAACTTTTAGCTTCATTCCAGACTCGTTTGAAGTTAAAAACAACTTGTAGCTTCATTTTCGGTTGTTTGAAATTGTAATCAACTTGTAGTTTCATTCTTGACTCGTTTGAGCCCGGAAACAACTTGTAGCTTCATTATTGACTAGATTGGAGTTGGAAACAACTTATAGCTTCATTCCAGACTCGTTTGAAGTTGAAAACAACTTGTACCTTCATTTTCGGTTGTTGGAAATTGGAATCAACTTGTAGTTTCATTGTTGACTCGTTTGAGCCCGTAAACAACTTGTAGCTTCATTATTGGTAGATTGGAGTTGGAAACAACTTTTAGCTTCATTCCAGACTCGTTTGAAGTTAAAAACAACTTGTAGCTTCATTTTCGGTTGTTTGAAATTGTAATCAACTTGTAGTTTCATTCTTGACTCGTTTGAGCCCGGAAACAACTTGTAGCTTCATTATTGACTAGATTGGAGTTGGAAACAACTTGTAGCTTCATTCCAGACTCGTTTGAAGTTCAAAACAACTTGTACATTCATTTTCGGTTGTTGGAAATTTGAATCAACTTGTAGTTTCATTCTTGACTCGTTTGAGCCCGTAAACAACTTGTAGCTTAATTATTGGTAGATTAAAGTTGGAAACAACTTTTAGCTTCATTCCAGACTCGTTCGAAGTTAAAAACAACTTTTAGCTTCATTTTCGGTTGTTTGAAATTGTAATCAACTTGTAGTTTCATTCTTAACTCGTTTGAGCCCGAAAACAACTTGTAGCTTCATTATTGACTAGATTGAAGTTGGAAACAACTTGTAGCTTCATTCCATACTCGTTTGAAGTTAAAAACAACTTGTAGCTTCATTTTCGGTTGTTTGAAATTTTAAACAACTTGTAGTTTCATTCTTGACTCGTTTGAGTCTGGCAACACCTTGTAGCTTCATTATTGACTAGATTGAAGTTGGAAACAACTTTTAGCTTCATTCCAGACTCGTTCCAAGTTAAAAAAATTTGTACATTCATTTTCGGTTGTTTGAAATTGGAATCAACTTGTAGTTTCATTCTTGACTCGTTTGAGCCCGTAAACAACTTGTAGCTTCATTATTGGTAGATTGAAGTTGGAAATAACTTTAAGCTTCATTCCAGACTCGTTTGAAGTTAAAAACAACTTGTAGCTTCATTTTCGGTTGTTTGAAAATGTAATAAACTTGTAGTTTCATTCTTGACTCGTTTGAGCCCGTAAACAACTTGTAGCTTCATTATTGGTAGATTTCGTTGAACAACTTGTAGCTTCATTCCAAACTCTTTCGAAGTTAAAAACAACTTGTAGCTTCATTTTCAGTTGTTTGAAATTGTAATCAACTTGTAGTTTCATTCTTGACTCGTTTGAGCCCGGAAACAACTTGTAGCTTCATTATTGACTAGATTGGAGTTGGAAACAACTTATAGCTTCATTCCAGACTCGTTTGAAGTTGAAAACAACTTGTACCTTCATTTTCGATTGTTGGAAATTGGAATCAACTTGTAGTTTCATTGTTGACTCGTTTGAGCCCGTAAACAACTTGTAGCTTCATTATTGGTAGATTGGAGTTGGAAACAACTTGTAGCTTCATTTTCGGTTGTTTGAAAATGTAATAAACTTGTAGTTTCATTCTTGACTCGTTTGAGCCCGTAAACAACTTGTAGCTTCATTATTGGTAGATTTCGTTGAACAACTTGTAGCTTCATTCCAAACTCTTTCGAAGTTAAAAACAACTTGTAGCTTCATTTTCGGTTGTTTGAAATTGTAATCAACTTGTAATTTCATTCTTGACTCGTTTGAGCCCGGAAACAACTTGTAGCTTCATTATTGACTAGATTGGAGTTGGAAACAACTTGTAGCTTCATTCCATACTCGTTTGAAGTTAAAAACAACTTGTAGCTTCATTTTCGGTTGTTTGAAATTGTAAACAACTTGTAGTTTCATTCTTGACTCGTTTGAGTCTGGCAACACCTTGTAGCTTCATTATTGACTAGATTGGAAACAACTTTTAGCTTCATTCCAGACTCGTTCCAAGTTAAAAAAAACTTGTACATTCATTTTCGGTTGTTTGAAATTGGAATCAACTTGTAGTTTCATTCTTGACTCGTTTGAGCTCGTAAACAACTTGTAGCCTCATTATTTGTAGATTGAAGTTGGAAACAACTTGTAGCTTCATTCCAAACTCTTTCGAAGTTAAAAACAACTTGTAGCTTCATTTTCGGTTGTTTGATATTGTAATCAAGTTGTACTTTCATTCTTGACTCGTTTGAACCCGGAAACAACTTGTAGCTTCATTATTGGTAGATTGAAGTTGGAAACAACTTTTAGCTTCATTCCAGACTCGTTTGAAGTTAAACACAACTTGAAGCTTGATTTTCGGTTGTTTAAAATTGTAATCAACTTGTAGTTTCATTCTTGACTCGTTTGAGCCCGGAAACAACTTGTTGACTAGATTGAAGTTGGAAACAACTTGTAGCTTCATTCCAAACTCTTTCGAAGTTAAAAACAACTTGTAGCTTCATTTTCGGTTGTTTGAAATTGTAATCAACTTGTAGTTTCATTCTTGACTCGTTTGAGCCCGGAAACAACTTGTAGCTTCATTATTGACTAGATTGGAGTTGGAAACAACTTGTAGCTTCATTCCAGACTCGTTTGAAGTTGAAAACAACTTGTACATTCATTTTCGGTTGTTTGAAATTGGAATCAACTTGTAGTTTCATTCTTGACTCGTTTGAGCCCGTAAACAACTTGTAGCTTCATTATTGGTAGATTGAAGTTGGAAATAACTTTTAGCTTCATTCCAGACTCGTTTGAAGTTAAAAACAACTTGTAGCTTCATTTTCGGTTGTTTGAAATTGTAATAAACTTGTAGTTTCATTCTTGACTCGTTTGAGCCCGTAAACAACTTGTAGCCTCATTATTGGTAGATTGAAGTTGGAAACAACTTGTAGCTTCATTCCAAACTCTTTCGAAGTTAAAAACAACTTGTAGCTTCATTTTCGGTTGTTTGATATTGTAATCAACTTGTACTTTCATTCTTGACTCGTTTGAACCCGGAAACAACTTGTAGCTTCATTATTGGTAGATTGAAGTTGGAAACAACTTTTAGCTTCATTCCAGACTCGTTTGAAGTTAAAAACAACTTGTAGCTTGATTTTCGGTTGTTTCAAATTGTAATCAACTTGTAGTTTCATTCTTGATTCGTTTGAGCCCGGAAACAACTTGTAACTTCATTATTGACTAGATTGAAGTTGGAAACAACTTGTAGCTTCATTCCAGACTCGTTTGAAGTTAAAAACAACTTGTAGCTTCATTTTCGGTTGTTTGAAATTGTAATCAACTTGTATTTTCATTCTTGACTCGTTTGAGCCCGGAAACAACTTGTAGCTTCATTATTGACTAGATTGGAGTTGGAAACAACTTGTAGCTTCATTCCAGACTCGTTTGAAGTTCAAAACAACTTGTACATTCATTTTCGGTTGTTGGAAATTGGAATCAACTTGTAGTTTCATTCTTGACTCGTTTGAGCCCGTAAACAACTTGTAGCTTCATTATTGGTAGATTTCGTTGGAAACAACTTGTAGCTTCATTCCAAACTCTTTCGAAGTTAAAAACAACTTGTAGCTTCATTTTCAGTTGTTTGAAATTGTAATCAACTTGTAGTTTCATTCTTGACTCGTTTGAGCCCGGAAACAACTTGTAGCTTCATTATTGACTAGATTGGAGTTGGAAACAACTTATAGCTTCATTCCAGACTCGTTTGAAGTTGAAAACAACTTGTACCTTCATTTTCGGTTGTTGGAAATTGGAATCAACTTGTAGTTTCATTGTTGACTCGTTTGAGCCCGTAAACAACTTGTAGCTTCATTATTGGTAGATTGGAGTTGGAAACAACTTTTAGCTTCATTCCAGACTCGTTTGAAGTTAAAAACAACTTGTAGCTTCATTTTCGGTTTTTTGAAATTGTAATCAACTTGTAGTTTCATTCTTGACTCGTTTGAGCCCGGAAACAACTTGTTGACTAGATTGAAGTTGGAAACAACTTGTAGTTTCATTCTTGACTCGTTTGAGTCTGGCAACACCTTGTAGCTTCATTATTGACTAGATTGAAGTTGGAAACAACTTTTAGCTTCATTCCAGACTCGTTCCAAGTTAAAAAAAACTTGTACATTCATTTTCGGTTGTTTGAAATTGGAATCAACTTGTAGTTTCATTCTTGACTCGTTTGAGCCCGTAAACAACTTGTAGCCTCATTATTGGTAGATTGAAGTTGGAAACAACTTGTAGCTTCATTCCAAACTCTTTCGAAGTTAAAAACAACTTGTAGCTTCATTTTCGGTTGTTTGATATTGTAATCAAGTTGTACTTTCATTCTTGACTCGTTTGAACCCGGAAACAACTTGTAGCTTCATTATTGGTAGATTGAAGTTGGAAACAACTTTTAGCTTCATTCCAGACTCGTTTGAAGTTAAACACAACTTGAAGCTTGATTTTCGGTTGTTTAAAATTGTAATCAACTTGTAGTTTCATTCTTGACTCGTTTGAGCCCGGAAACAACTTGTTGACTAGATTGAAGTTGGAAACAACTTGTAGCTTCATTCCAAACTCTTTCGAAGTTAAAAACAACTTGTAGCTTCATTTTCGGTTGTTTGAAATTGTAATCAACTTGTAGTTTCATTCTTGACTCGTTTGAGCCCGGAAACAACTTGTAGCTTCATTATTGATTAGATTGGAGTTGGAAACAACTTGTAGCTTCATTCCAGACTCGTTTGAAGTTGAAAACAACTTGTACATTCATTTTCGGTTGTTTGAAATTGGAATCAACTTGTAGTTTCATTCTTGACTCGTTTGAGCCCCTAAACAACTTGTAGCTTCATTATTGGTAGATTGAAGTTGGAAATAACTTTTAGCTTCACCAGACTCGTTTGAAGTTAAAAACAACTTGTAGCTTCATTTTCGGTTGTTTGAAATTGTAATAAACTTGTAGTTTCATTCTTGACTCGTTTGAGCCCGTAAACAACTTGTAGCCTCATTATTGGTAGATTGAAGTTGGAAACAACTTGTAGCTTCATTCCAAACTCTTTCGAAGTTAAAAACAACTTGTAGCTTCATTTTCGGTTGTTTGATATTGTAATCAACTTGTACTTTCATTCTTGACTCGTTTGAACCCGGAAACAACTTGTAGCTTCATTATTGGTAGATTGAAGTTGGAAACAACTTTTAGCTTCATTCCAGACTCGTTTGAAGTTAAACACAACTTGAAGCTTGATTTTCGGTTGTTTCAAATTGTAATCAACTTGTAGTTTCATTCTTGATTCGTTTGAGCCCGGAAACAACTTGTAACTTCATTATTGACTAGATTGAAGTTGGAAACAACTTGTAGCTTCATTCCAGACTCGTTTGAAGTTAAAAACAACTTGTAGCTTCATTTTCGGTTGTTTGAAATTGTAATCAACTTGTATTTTCATTCTTGACTCGTTTGAGCCCGGAAACAACTTGTAGCTTCATTATTGACTAAATTGGAGTTGGAAACAACTTGTAGCTTCATTCCAGACTCGTTTGAAGTTCAAAACAACTTGTACATTCATTTTCGGTTGTTGGAAATTGGAATCAACTTGTAGTTTCATTCTTGACTCGTTTGAGCCCGTAAACAACTTGTAGCTTCATTATTGGTAGATTTCGTTGGAAACAACTTTTAGCTTCATTCCAAACTCTTTCGATGTTAAAAACAACTTGTAGCTTCATTTTCAGTTGTTTGAAATTGTAATCAACTTGTAGTTTCATTCTTGACTCGTTTGTGCCCGGAAACAACTTGTAGCTTCATTATTGACTAGATTGGAGTTGGAAACAACTTATAGCTTCATTCCAGACTCGTTTGAAGTTGAAAACAACTTGTACCTTCATTTTCGGTTGTTGGAAATTGGAATCAACTTGTAGTTTCATTGTTGACTCGTTTGAGCCCGTAAACAACTTGTAGCTTCATTATTGGTAGATTGGAGTTGGAAACAACTTTTAGCTTCATTCCAGACTCGTTTGAAGTTAAAAACAACTTGTAGCTTCATTTTCGGTTTTTTGAAATTGTAATCAACTTGTAGTTTCATTCTTGACTCGTTTGAGCCCGGAAACAACTTGTAGCTTCATTATTGACTAGATTGGAGTTGGAAACAACTTGTAGCTTCATTCCAGACTCGTTTGAAGTTCAAAACAACTTGTACATTCATTTTCGGTTGTTGGAAATTGGAATCAACTTGTAGTTTCATTCTTGACTCGTTTGAGCTCGTAAACAACTTGTAGCTTCATTATTGGTAGATTTCGTTGGAAACAACTTGTAGCTTCATTCCAAACTCTTTCGAAGTTAAAAACAACTTGTAGCTTCATTTTCGGTTGTTTGAAATTGTAATCAACTTGTAGTTTCATTCTTGACTCGTATGAGCCCGGAAACAACTTGTAGCTTCATTATTGACTAGATTGGAGTTGGAAACAACTTATAGCTTCATTCCAGACTCGTTTGAAGTTGAAAACAACTTGTACCTTCATTTTCGGTTGTTGGAAATTGGAATCAACTTGTAGTTTCATTGTTGACTCGTTTGAGCCCGTAAACAACTTGTAGCTTCATTATTGGTAGATTGGAGTTGGAAACAACTTTTAGCTTCATTCCAGACTCGTTTGAAGTTAAAAACAACTTGTAGCTTCATTTTCGGTTGTTTGAAATTGTAATAAACTTGTAGTTTCATTCTTGACTCGTTTGAGCCCGTAAACAACTTGTAGCCAAAGTAGATTGAAGTTGGAAACAACTTGTAGCTTCATTCCAAACTCTTTCGAAGTTAAAAACAACTTGTAGCTTCATTTTCGGTTATTTGATATTGTAATCAACTTGTACTTTCATTCTTGACTCGTTTGAACCCGGAAACAACTTGAAGCTTCATTATTGGTAGATTGAAGTTGGAAACAACTTTTAGCTTCATTCCAGACTCGTTTGAAGTTAAAAACAACTTGTAGCTTCATTTTCGGTTGTTTCAAATTGTAATCAACTTGTAGTTTCATTCTTGATTCGTTTGAGCCCGGAAACAACTTGTAACTTCATTATTGACTAGATTGAAGTTGGAAACAACTTTTAGCTTCATTCCAGACTCGTTCGAAGTTAAAAACAACTTTTAGCTTCATTTTCGGTTGTTTGAAATTGTAATCAACTTGTATTTTCATTCTTGACTCGTTTGAGCCCGGAAACAACTTGTAGCTTCATTATTGACTAGATTGGAGTTGGAAACAACTTGTAGCTTCATTCCAGACTCGTTTGAAGTTAAAAACAACTTGTACATTCATTTTCGGTTGTTGGAAATTGGAATCAACTTGTAGTTTCATTCTTGACTCGTTTGAGCCCGTAAACAACTTGTAGCTTCATTATTGGTAGATTTCGTTGGAAACAACTTGTAGCTTCATTCCAAACTCTTTCGAAGTTAAAAACAACTTGTAGCTTCATTTTCAGTTGTTTGAAATTGTAATCAACTTGTAGTTTCATTCTTGACTCGTTTGAGCCCGGAAACAACTTGTAGCTTTATTATTGACTAGATTGGAGTTGGAAACAACTTATAGCTTCATTCCAGACTCGTTTGAAGTTGAAAACAACTTGTACCTTCATTTTCGGTTGTTGGAAATTGGAATCAACTTGTAGTTTCATTGTTGACTCATTTGAGCACGTAAACAACTTGTAGCTTCATTATTGGTAGATTGGAGTTGGAAACAACTTTTAGCTTCATTCCAGACTCGTTTGAAGTTAAAAACAACTTGTAGCTTCATTTTCGGTTGTTTGAAATTGTAATCAACTTGTAGTTTCATTCTTGACTCGTTTGAGCCCGGAAACAACTTGTAGCTTCATTATTGACTAGATTGGAGTTGGAAACAACTTGTAGCTTCATTCCAGACTCGTTTGAAGTTCAAAACAACTTGTACATTCATTTTCGGTTGTTGGAAATTGGAATCAACTTGTAGTTTCATTCTTGACTCGTTTGAGCCCGTAAACAACTTGTAGCCAAAGTAGATTGAAGTTGGAAACAACTTGTAGCTTCATTCCAAACTCTTTCGAAGTTAAAAACAACTTGTAGCTTCATTTTCGGTTGTTTGATATTGTAATCAACTTGTACTTTCATTCTTGACTCGTTTGAACCCGGAAACAACTTGAAGCTTCATTATTGGTAGATTGAAGTTGGAAACAACTTTTAGCTTCATTCCAGACTCGTTTGAAGTTAAAAACAACTTGTAGCTTCATTTTCGGTTGTTTCAAATTGTAATCAACTTGTAGTTTCATTCTTGATTCGTTTGAGCCCGGAAACAACTTGTAACTTCATTATTGACTAGATTGAAGTTGGAAACAACTTTTAGCTTCATTCCAGACTCGTTCGAAGTTAAAAACAACTTTTAGCTTCATTTTCGGTTGTTTGAAATTGTAATCAACTTGTATTTTCATTCTTGACTCGTTTGAGCCCGGAAACAACTTGTAGCTTCATTATTGACTAGATTGGAGTTGGAAACAACTTGTAGCTTCATTCCAGACTCGTTTGAAGTTAAAAACAACTTGTACATTCATTTTCGGTTGTTGGAAATTGGAATCAACTTGTAGTTTCATTCTTGACTCGTTTGAGCCCGTAAACAACTTGTAGCTTCATTATTGGTAGATTTCGTTGGAAACAACTTGTAGCTTCATTCCAAACTCTTTCGAAGTTAAAAACAACTTGTAGCTTCATTTTCAGTTGTTTGAAATTGTAATCAACTTGTAGTTTCATTCTTGACTCGTTTGAGCCCGGAAACAACTTGTAGCTTCATTATTGACTAGATTGGAGTTGGAAACAACTTATAGCTTCATTCCAGACTCGTTTGAAGTTGAAAACAACTTGTACCTTCATTTTCGGTTGTTGGAAATTGGAATCAACTTGTAGTTTCATTGTTGACTCATTTGAGCACGTAAACAACTTGTAGCTTCATTATTGGTAGATTGGAGTTGGAAACAACTTTTAGCTTCATTCCAGACTCGTTTGAAGTTAAAAACAACTTGTAGCTTCATTTTCGGTTGTTTGAAATTGTAATCAACTTGTAGTTTCATTCTTGACTCGTTTGAGCCCGGAAACAACTTGTAGCTTCATTATTGACTAGATTGGAGTTGGAAACAACTTGTAGCTTCATTCCAGACTCGTTTGAAGTTCAAAACAACTTGTACATTCATTTTCGGTTGTTGGAAATTGGAATCAACTTGTAGTTTCATTCTTGACTCGTTTGAGCCCGTAAACAACTTGTAGCTTCATTATTGGTAGATTTCGTTGGAAACAACTTGTAGCTTCATTCCAAACTCTTTCGAAGTTAAAAACAACTTGTAGCTTCATTTTCAGTTGTTTGAAATTGTAATCAACTTGTAGTTTCATTCTTGACTCGTTTGAGCCCGGAAACAACTTGTAGCTTCATTATTGACTAGATTGGAGTTGGAAACAACTTATAGCTTCATTCCAGACTCGTTTGAAGTTGAAAACAACTTGTACCTTCATTTTCGGTTGTTGGAAATTGGAATCAACTTGTAGTTTCATTGTTGACTCGTTTGAGCCCGTAAACAACTTGTAGCTTCATTATTGGTAGATTGGAGTTGGAAACAACTTTTAGCTTCATTCCAGACTCGTTTGAAGTTAAAAACAACTTGTAGCTTCATTTTCGGTTGTTTGAAATTGTAATCAACTTGTAGTTTTATTCTTGACTCGTTTGAGCCCGGAAACAACTTGTTGACTAGATTGAAGTTGGAAACAACTTGTAGCTTCATTCCATACTCGTTTGAAGTTAAAAACAACTTGTAGCTTCATTTTCGGTTGTTTGAAATTGTAAACAACTTGTAGTTTCATTCTTGACTCGTTTGAGTCTGGCAACACCTTGTAGCTTCATTATTGACTTGAAAGGCATATGTTCAGTCTATTTGTAATTAAAGAGGTACCAACTCAACTCTGATAAGAAAGCAAGGTAGCAAGTACTGTTGAAGGAATCCGTACGAAGAACGTCAAGTGATTTATTGAAATTATATGTCTGAAGAATTTCAGGATGCTGCTGCACACCACTGGAAGAAGTTCATTAATATGTTCAAGCCTCAGTGTACAAATAATCTTTTGTAGCACGTCCAGAAGTCCAGAAGGTATAAAGTTTTAATACTTTATTTATTCAAAAGATTCCATACTATTGTTTCTAATGAAGAAGAACTACGAAGACAAAGAATCGACGAACAAGCCACTTCTCAAATGTTTAATTGATAAAGGAAATTTAATTCAGCTAGATACAGATGAACCAGACAGTACATTTGTGTGTCAGCTACTCCAATTAAGTATTCTGCATCAACTACAAGTGGTCGTTCAATTCAGACAAAGATCGACAAAGTTTAATCCTGCCGGAAGTCTCTGTTGATGAAGATATACAATTTTATAAATATTTATTTAATTATCTCACTATTCTAAATAATTAAATTAGTTGTATAATTTATTTATTAAATTGATTCATCTTCGAATTAATTTAATTTATGAATTTATATAATTAATATAATTAAGTGAGTAATTATCTAATATTTGTTTAATTATTAAAACTGTTTTAATACATCAAATAGCTCGGTATGACATTATAAAAGAATGTCATACCGTGCTCTGCTACAAGGCTTTCTCTGTTTTGTCTGAAAATTGCCATACCATGGCTGTTTGTGTGAGTAGATCATTCGGTATGACTTTATCTTGATAAGTCATACCGTTTGCTCTCAACAGACATAACCTGGCATGACATGGAATGTCATACCGTGTGTATGCTTCCTGACTTAGTCTGGTATGACTTTTAATAAAGTCATACCGTGTCATCCTTTCAGGCATTGGCAGTTGTGTGTATGACTTGCGTTATTATGACATATAAATGTCATACCGAAATGTTCTACATGGCTTTGGAGGTGTAAGTCATACCGAATGACTTAGTGACCAAGTTTAAAATGTCATACCGTGCCTATGCAGTATGACATTGCTTAATTATGTCATTCCTTTCTTGTTTTAGGGCATGGCTTTGTGTAACAATGTCATATCTTCCTTTGTAATGTCATTCCTAAGCTTAAAAGTCATTCCTTTCAATGTCATACCTAGTTCAAAGTGCTTGCCTATAAATATGGCTTCACTTCTTCATTTCCAAGTGTTCAAGCATTGTAAAAGCTTTCAAGTTGTTTGTAACTTGCAATTGTTATATCCACAGTTTTCTGTGCTTTGATCACTCGTTTGTTTTAATCACTAAGTTAGAATACATCCTGTCGAATTTATTCTACGAACTTTAGTGGACATTAAAACGAACCTTATTAATTATATAACAACTTAAAACATTGTTATATTAATTAATTAAAATCTGATTAACAAGTTTAATTCAAATCAGATTATTCCGCCGCGATTTTTAGTGACGATTGTATTCAACCCCCCCCTTCTACAATCGTTTCAGGACCTAACAATTGGCATCAGAGCAGTTGATACCATTTTTCCGTATCAGATCCTATACACACTCTGTAACGTCCAAATATTTTTTATTCGAATTAATTTTATTCCAAAAATTAATTCTGATTTAAAATATTTTTCTTTCAAAAATCCAAATCTCATCCAAACACTATTCACTTCAAATCCTTAAACATGAGTACACAAAAGATCAGTAGCATCAAAATCCCACCGTTCAGCCAGGAACACTTTGGCCTATGGAAGAGGCACATGTTCCTATTCCTCCGCACTGCGAACAGAAAATACATCGGGATTTTGGACAAAGGTGTTACTACTCCGATGAATGTCATATTAGCACACGAAGAGGATGGTGTGTTAATACCTCATCAGATCATTCCGAAAGAACTTTCTGAGTACACAGATGAAGAGAGTGATCAGATGAACTTAGATGATGCTCTTCAACTAATCTTGGTTGAATCTCTAAATCCAGTGATGTACAATGCTGTTGTAAATTGTACGAACGCCAAGCAAATCTGGGATACATTAGAGATTATCAATGAAGGCTCAGAGGAAGTTAGGGAAAACAAGAAAGAGATACTGATGGCTCAGTATGAACAGTTTGGTTCCCATCCCGGTGAAGGGATTTCAGAAGTATTTATTAGACTTAATAATTTGATAAATAATTTAAATCTGAATGGGAAATTCTACGACAAGAAAGAGGTCAACATGAAGTTTCTCTTAACCCTTCCTGAACATCTGGAACACAGAATCACTGCCATCAGGGAAAGCAGAGATCTGAATGAGATTTCTCTGGAAAGACTCTACGGAGTTTTGAAAACTTATGAACTGGAGCAAGTTCAGAGTAAACAGAGATATGGCTGGGGTAAAACACAGAACCAGTCAAGAGCTCTAGTTGTTGAGTCACCGGTGCTGGAAGAAAAGAAGGATGTTGTTGTTCCTTCTAAAACCACTCAGGAATTTGTTGTACCTGAGATGGGTCAGACTGCTTCTTCCAGTGGTGACGAAGAGTTCTATACAATGGAAGAGCTTGAACAGTTAGAAGATCAATCTCTATCACTGTTTGCCAAGAAGTTTGGAAACATGAGATTTCGGAAGAACCCTTCCTATAAATACAAACCTACTGTTAGTAAGTTTCAGAAGGGAGGCTATTCATCTTCTACAAGCAAAGGAGGATACAAGACTGGGATGGTGGACAGAAGCAAGTTCAAATGCTTCAATTGTGGTGAACCTGGACACTTTGCAACTGAATGCAAACAGCCCAAGGTTCAAGGAAAAGAAAAGATTCGTATGATGAGCTGAAGCAGAAGTATGATGCACTGGTTAGAAAGCATCATGGTACCTCTGGAAGTCAAAGCTTCAAGAGCAAATCATATCTAGCAGAAGGGAAAAGCTGGGATGATACAGACAGTGATGAAGAAGAGCAGATTGGGAATGTTGCTCTCATGGCTAATGCTGGATCATCTTCACCTCCTCCTGCTGGAAGCTTTCAGGTAGATCCTACATGCCCTAAACTTTTTATGCAATTAGGACTCGAAAGAGATGATGCTATTAAAAGGTTGAAAGCTGCCAATCTTAAAATTGATACTTTAGTCTTAGATATTCATGCTTATAAAATGAATGAGATGAAAGTATTAAAACCTAAAATAGAACAATTGACTATGGATTTAGGATTTCAATGTGCTAAAGTCAAAGTTCTAGAGAAAGGTGAGATTGCGTTAAGACTTCAGCTAGACGAAGAAAAAGTGAAATGTAAAGCCTTTAAGGATGCCTCCATGATAGTCAAAGAACTTAATGATAAACAAGAGATCAAGAGAACTGTTGGAATAGGCTTTGACTATAACAAATCTGTAGGTAAGGCTAGTAACATTACTCCCTTTAAGAAGAGTGCAAAGGAGAGAGGAATTCCTTTTGTTTTGAAAGATTCCCCTCAACCTTTGTTTAAGGCCTCAGAAGCTGAACCTCTGTTAGAAACTCCTGTTGTCATTAAATATGAACTCAAACAGGACCTTAAAATGAAAGAGAGTAATGAGAAGAAAGATGAGATCCCGACATCACTGAAACCAATCAAAGTGAAAGGCAATGTTAGGTTGCCTAAAGCTGGTTTAGGTGTCAACTCTGAGAGAACCAAATTCAACAAGCCTAATAGTTTTGTGAACAGTAAGAACAGAGATAACAGATGTCATTCTACTGAGAACTTTAAAATTGTTAACAAAGTTAGAGTAGAATCTGTTGACGTTCCTACTATGATGACTGATATTCCTGTTGCTCCTACATTTGATTCATGTCATAAATTCTGTGGTGTTGATAACTGTATGCTCTGTGCTTTCAATACTATGTCTGCTTATTTTAATAATTTGCATGCTAAAAATGAAAACACGACACCAAGACAACACACAAACCACAAGCATGCTAGATCAAAGACTGCTAGTCCTCCTCGTGTTAGGAAGGAATCTTATGTTCCAAAGCCTAAAACCAAGGTTTATAAGGCTTTTGTTAAGGAAGTAAGTTCAGTCAAGAGTGAGCCAAATATCAGTCCAAGAGGCTCTGTTGTATTACCTGATAGAAATCAGTTTTTTAAGTATGCTGGACCCAATCAAGTGTGGGTCCCAAAGAATGTTTAATCAAGTTGTCTTTTGCAGGGTGCCAGTGGAATTGTTCGTGTTACCTGGGTGCTTGACAGTGGAGCGTCAATGCACATGACTGGCAATAAATCCCTGCTAGAAGACATAAGAGAAGGAGCTGGCCCTACAGTCAGTTTTGCTGATAATAGCAAAGGTCGTACTGTGGGATATGGCAAGTACAAAATTGGAAGGATCATCATAGAAGATATTGCAATAGTTGAAGGACTTCAACATAATCTCCTGAGTGTCAGTCAATTCTGTGACAAAGGTTATTATGTTCATTTTGAAAAGGAGATATGTATCATTAAACATATCAAGGATAAGCGTCCTTCACTATGTGGCATAAGGAAAGGCAATATATTCGTAGCTGATTTATCTTCAGGACCAGGAAACGAAGTTCACTGTTTCTACGCCAAAGCGTCTGCTGAAGATAGTTGGTTATGGCATAAGAAGCTCTCACACCTCAACTTCAAAACCATGAACTCTCTAGTCAAGAGAGATCTAGTGAGAGGGTTGCCTTCCCTGGAATTCTCAACTGATAATCTTTGTGAAGCTTGTCAGAAAGGAAAAGCGAAGAGAGCATCTCACAAAGGCAAAACCATCAATACCATTACAGATCCACTTCATTTGTTGCATATGGATCTGTTTGGCCCCGTGAATGTTGCATCTATTGATGGAGGAAGATATGCTTTAGTCATTGTAGATGACTTCTCAAAATTTACTTGGGTTTACTTCCTGGCTTCTAAGGATGAAACCCCTTTGACAGTGATTGATCATATAAAGTTAGTTGAATTGGAAAAAGGTGTGCCTGTCAAAGCTGTAAGGTCAGACAATGGCACAGAGTTCAAGAATCAAACTCTTATCAACTTTTACTCTGAAAAGGGAATTAGAAGGCAGTATTCAGCACCAAGGACTCCTCAGCAGAATGGAGTCGTCGAAAGAAAGAATCGTACACTGATCGAAGCTGCAAGGACTATGATTGCTGAGTCAAAGCTTCCATTGTACTTTTGGGCTGAAGCTGTGTCTACTGCCTGCTATACCCAGAATAGAACTTTGATCAACAAGGATCATATGAAAACTCCATTTCATCTGTATAACAACAAGAAGCCTTGTGTCAAACATCTTCATGTCTTTGGAGCCAAGTGTTATGTTCTCAAGGATGGTGAAGAGAACTTGAACAAGTTTGAGCCAAAGGCATCTGAAGCAATTTTTGTTGGTTATACAAATAATGCTTATAGAGTTTTTGTAATTGATACTCTGTCAGTGAAAGTTAGTGTCAATGTAACATTTGATGACACTAAACTACCAAGTTTACAATCTGCTGATCCATCTGAATCTCTGAGGTTTGACAACTATCCAGATTCTGATTCAGATGATGATGTGCCACCTGAGGTTGCAACAGGTAATGACAACAATGATAATGATCCAGGCAATGGTGGAGGAAATGGCAATAATGCTGGAGATTCCACTAATGCTAGTGGTGGATCATCAAGTCAACCTGGCAACAGCTCAGGGGGAGCTGGTGGATCAACTAGTCATTCACATCAGCCTAATGATGATACTGCTGAATCATCAAGGACACAACTTCCAAGGGAAAGGATTTGGAGCAGAGATCATCCCTTTGATCTGATTATTGGTGATCCTGATGTTGGTGTAAGGACTAGAAGTGCTACGACAAATGAATGTCTATTCTCTGGTTTTCTTTCACAATTAGAACCAAAGAAAATAGATGAAGCACTTGCTGATCCTGATTGGGTTCTTGCCATGCAAGAAGAACTCAATCAATTTGAGAGACAAGAAGTCTGGGCCCTAGTTCCAAGACCTAAAGGAAAGTCTACAATTGGATCTAGATGGGTCTTCCGTAACAAGTTAGATGGTGATGGCATTGTTGTGAGAAACAAAGCCAGACTGGTTGCAAAAGGTTATTCTCAAGAAGAAGGAATTGATTATGATGAAACTTATGCTCCAGTTGCTCGTCTTGAAGCCATCAGAATATTTCTTGCATTTGCTGCACATTCCAACTTCAGAGTTTATCAAATGGATGTGAAAAGTGCATTTCTGAATGGAAAGCTGGAAGAAGAAGTATATCTGGAACAGCCCCCTGGCTTTGAAAATCCAGAATTTGCTGATTTTGTGTACTTCCTATTCAAAGCTGTCTATGGGCTTAAGCAATCACCAAGGACATGGTATGACACCCTCTCTGAATTTTTAATTGAAAATAAATTTACTAGAGGTGTCATAGACAAAACTCTCTTTTACAAATTGCATGATAATGATATGATATTTGTTCAAATATATGTTGATGATATTATATTTGGTTCTACTAACGACAACTTGTGCAAGAGATTTGCTAAGTTAATGCAGAGTAACTATGAGATGAGTATGATGGGTGAACTGTCTTACTTCCTTGGTCTTCAAGTAAGCCAAAAGGAAGATGGAATATTCATTTGCCAATCAAAGTATGTCAGAGATCTTCTAAGAAAGTACAATCTAGAAGACTCTTCTCCGGCAAAGACACCCATGGCCACTGCCACAAAGCTTGACCAGGATAAATCTGGTAAGAAAGTTGATATCACAAGCTATCGAGGTATGATTGGCTCTTTACTTTATCTTACTGCAAGTAGACCAGATATCATGTTTGCAACATGTTTATGTGCTAGGTTTCAAGCTGATCCTAAGGAATCACATCTTATAGCCGTCAAAAGAATCTTTAGATATCTTAAGGGTACACCTGGTTTAGGTATTTGGTACCCTAAGAATACTGGTTTTGACTTAACCGGCTATACAGATTCTGATTATGCAGGTTGCAGGATTGACAGAAAGAGTACGTCTGGAAGTTGTCAATTTCTAGGACGTCGATTGGTTTCTTGGTACAGCAAGAAGCAACACTCAGTGTCCACTTCTACTGCTGAAGCTGAGTACATAGCTGCTGGCAGTTGCTGTGCTCAGATTCTCTGGATCAGAAACCAATTAAATGATTATGGTATTTCGATCGACAAAATTCCAATATTTTGTGACAATACCAGTGCCATAGCCATTTCAAACAATCCAGTGCAACACTCCAGGACCAAGCACATAGATATCAGGTATCATTTCATTCGAGAACATGTCATGAATGGTACTGTGGTGTTACATTTCGTACCCACAGCTGATCAGATTGCAGACATCTTCACGAAACCACTTGATGAATCCACTTTCTCTAAGTTGGTTTGTGAACTAGGGATGTTAAATATGCCATGATTCTCTCTGTATATATTTTATATGTATTGTATATATTATTATATATTATTGTGAATTTTCTGTGTAATTATATCTACTTTATTAGATTTTATATAATTGTTTGTAAATTATCTGATAATTTTATGTGTAATTATGCATGTTCATATCTGTCTCTATAATTTTCTAAGTGCTGCATACTCCCCTGTAATATTCTCCATGCATTTAGATAATTATATGTATTTAGTTTGTATTTTTCGAAATTAATTAAGCATAAATATTTGATTTTAAGTTAATTCATTTTAATGAATTAAAGGTAAATTCATAAGTATTTATATTTAATTAAAGTTGAATTTTACAAAATATATGTGTACTATTTTATATATTATGTGTATTAGATTTTTGATTATATGTGCAAAAGGTTTTAATTGTTTTTAATAATCAAAAATTCTAATATTCTATTTTTTTTATTATTTTAACTGTTTTTAGCTCGGTATGACATTTTTAGAAAATGTCATACCGGCTGTGGCGTGTTCTGTAAGCCGTGCAAACGCGGCATGACTTTCCCTGAGAAAGTCATACCGTTTTTCACCTTCCTCTCGTTCAGAACACGGTATGACATTATTTGCAAATGTCATACCGCACTTCACGCAATATCATACTCACTCGTTCGGTATGACATTCCTTTGTTAAGTCATACCGACCTTTCAAAACTCGTATGACTTAACAAAAGAAAGTCATACCTGTTCATCACTATACACACACTCGTATACACGCACTGACATTGTTCTTGAGTTCGAGTTTTTCAAGTTTTAGATTAAAAACTTGCTGGTTACGATTTACAAGCCTAAAAACTTGCTGGTTACTACTTTTAATCAAGAAAACAAGTCGAAGTGCTGCCCGATTTCGTTGAGTTTTGAACCGAGTCGCCTAGTTGAACTGAGTCACTGTTTTTGAACCGATTTCAAGCGAGTTTGCCCGAGTTTACACCGGTTTCGAGCTACTGTGATTGTGGATTGTAGGTTTAAATCGATTTGTTGATGATTTGGGTCAACTGATTTGAAACCCTCTTTGCCTTGTATTTCGAAATTAGAGTTTTGTGAAAGTATTTGGGGATTTTTGTACTAAGTGGAGCTTAAGACTTTGTTTGGGGACCTTACTTAGCCATTTTAAATTAACTTAAGTTTTAATTCGAATTTAACCCTTTAATTCGAATTATTAATTAATTTAATTAATTGATATTTAATTATTAATTGAAATTCGTGAGAAATTTGAAAATTATCATTTTATTTGAAAAATTCTCACTTAATTCAATTTTTAATTTTAAACAATGGCCGGTCGCTTTGTTATCGAGGAGACAAACTTAAATGGATTCTTTGACCCCGAGGCTAGTTTAGCTCGATTTAGACCGTGGGTTCGGTTTCTGAATAGCCAGTCGCTCGTCAGCACTGCTATTACAGCTCATGCAGACCTCCAGATACAGCCAATTCAGGACTTCTACACGACAGCTCTGAATACTACTTTGTTGGATAATCATCGGATTTCTGGAGATGTACACAGAGGACGTACGATTACTATCAGCACTGATGATGTTAATAGGATTTTGGGGTTTCCAAGGGAGAATTTTGCTGAACTCCCTACCGAAGCTGAACTCAGCAATTTCTTCGAGACAATCTTATATCAGGGTGAGATTAATTTACCTAGAATGTTGAAAGGCAATCTGAAGCCTGAGTGGGATCTTTTCTTCGACACTTTGGCTAAAGTGTTTGCTCCGACCACTCGCAAGAACTTTAATGTGATAACCTCGCTGCTTCAGAAGATTGGGTTCAGCATTGTTTACAATCGTCGGATTAACTTTGGAAAGCTTATTCTTCAAGCCATTCTTTCCAAGTTAGGGCCTCTGAGGAACAGATCGGTTGAACAGAACGCGAAGGTTGCATGCTTTTATCCTCGCTTTATCATGTTGTTTCTGAATGACAAGATGACCGACGCTGAAAAGGAACACTACTCCAACTCTCCTGTGGCACAAGTTCCTCGTGCCTGCACCAAACTTATGACTCAGTTGGATAACAAGAATAAATTTGCTAACGTTCCACTAATCACCACTCCTCACTTGCTCCAAATGTTCAATGCTCCTCTTCAACCATATCAAATGCAAGTGGCTCATCCACCTCAACCTCAACAACAGCAGCAGCAGCAACCTCAAGAACCTCAACCCCTACAGACTCAACAACCTACACTTCAACATCAACAACTTCTCCAACAACAACAACAACAGCAGCATTCACCTCAACAATCCCAAGAAGCACAATCTTCACACCACTCATCCAACCAATCATCATATCACTCACTCATCCATCAAACAGAACAATCTAACCCTTCATTTGAAGATCAAAATTTGGATTATGATCTCTTCGAGCATCAACCATCTTCATCTGAACCTCTCCCACACCAAACACAATCCCAAATCATCCCACAAACACAATCTACCTCACAACCCCTTCCCTCTGACTCTCCTATCAACCCAGAGCTGCAGTCCTTCCGTCAGGACCTACAGGTAGCTCAGGTACTTTCTAACTTATCATCTAATTTTTATGTTGATACGTCAGATTATGGTTTTGATTTTGTTGGTGACGTTGATTTTGTTTTCCAGCCTACCAGCAATGAACCTGACAACACACAGGTTCATAACCTAGCTGAAGATTCTCTTCAACAAATATTCGTTTCTCCAAACACATCAACCAACACTTCAATGCAACCTGTTCGTAAAGTTGCGAGAAAACGGAGTTCGAGTAGTTTGATGAGTCAACCCACAGCTCTGTCTCCCTCAAAGAAACAAAGGGTGGAAACTTTGGAGACAACTGTAGCCTCATCTGTGCCTTCCCAACAAGGCTCAGATTTTGAAATGGCAGATAAGCAGTCTCTGGACCCATTCTCTCTACAGGATGTGGCCATTGAAATTGACCGTCCGGCCGCGGTAACTTGTACAGAGTCAAGCACTGCGCTAGCACTCACGCTAGTGCCAGCCCAAACAGATACATAGGTTACTATGTTTACTGAGTGCACAGATTTTCAAAATCAATGTATTATTTATGAAAACTTTGCTGATCACCCTTTCTTTTCTGATCAGGCGGAACTTGGCAGCGTGCAAGTTAATCTGCCCTCACAGGCTTCCGGAGGACAATTTGTTCCTCCACTACCTTTGAACCCATCTCAGGGGACATTGGTAGTATATACAGGTACAGCGGGAAGAGTGAATGAACAGAGTGATGTAAGGCAAACACCGAGCGATACACATGCACGTGAGGCTAGTGAAACAGCTTTGAGTGTACGTGAGGTGAGTGCACACACTGACCCTGCTCTGTTTGAGGAACAAATGGCTAAGTTACGAGCAGAATTAGCCAGAATGATTGCTGAGAATGAAAAGCTCAAGGGTGCACAGTTGGTGACCCTACAACAGAAAGCTGAGGAGAGGCCATCCAGTTCTTACAGGGATGAGCTTAAAGAAGAAATCCATGACTTGGCTGTTGAAATGAGGTCTAATCATGAACTTTACATGTCCAAATTTGAGACCATCGACAGCAAGTTAGATCAACTCCTCAGAAACTCCAATAAGTCTGATGATCAACCCTCCGGAGAAATAGAGACAAAGGTGACAGGGATGATAGAGGCAATAGCTCAAATCAAAGCAACAAGGGAAATACCACTTCTGGATCTGCCCCTGACAAAGAAACTCATAAGTCTAAAGGCAAAGAACCGTTACATCAGTCCGATAATGTTTTCAATTCTGATAGTTATGATGACTATCCACAGGATATGGATGATGATGACATCTTCGATGCTACCTATCGTCAAGCAGAAGGAGAAGAAGGTATATTTCATGAGGGTTATTTGTTTCAGGATGAAGAACCTGTTGACCTAGAACATGAGGAGAATGTCCAGAAGTTCAAAGCTGAAAATGAAGCTAGAAAGCGTAAGCTTCGTGATTTCCAAAAACTTCTAGAGGACAAGTTGATCACAGAAGAACAAATCAAGATCGAGAAACAGAAAATCTATGATGCTGCAATCAAGCAGAAGAATCTTGATATAAGGAGGAAAGAAGGAAAAAGCTGGGACATAGCAAGAAGAATTTTTAATGGACCTCAAAGAGAGCCTTTCGATGACAACAAGTTCTTATCTCTGATCTATGATCTTAGAGAGGTAAACTCTGACGAGGATGTCTTTATGCATGCCTTTGCTTTGGAATTAAATTATGTGACTGTGGGGGTCAACAATTTGCTAGAGCAATGGGAGCTAATTGTCTATACACAGAGGAATGGTTCTTTCAGACTATCTGTCGAATCTCTGAAATCATTCTCTGTATCTGAGCTCTGGGTGCTTCGGAATAAGGTAAAGCGCAGCTCCAACCTGAATGAACTTCTTCGTGACAAACTGCTGGAACAAGCTGTATTCAACAGTCCTCAGGTTGTCAGGAATCCTTATTGTGTTAAGTTCGTTCACAAGGAGATCTTCAGCACTGTCTATCTGAACGAAGAAGCCTTGCCAAAGTATCCAGCTAAACAACTTGCTCTTGCCTCCACTCTTTTAAGAACCAAGGGCTTTGCTTCTAAAGCTAAGTCTGATGCTGATGATGTGATTCTTGCTTACTGCACTCGAAAGAATGTTGCTCAATACTTTCGAAGGATGAAAAATGTTACAAAATCTCAGCCATCAGACTTCCGAGAAGACCCTGTGGATTTGGAAGTACTACATCAACTGGCTCTGGCAAAGGAACGAATGAAGCGTGGTGAATCCACTACATCTGAAGTGCCAACCAGGGAAGAACCATCAACTCCTATCCTTCACACTTCTGATATCGAAGAAGGAGAAGTTGATCTTTAGATTCATTAGGGATTTGTAATATATGTTCAGTAAGAACATCCTTTTGTAATCTAATGTAATCTTTTGAATTCTGGTGAATGTTTAATGAAATACCAGAAACTTTTTGCTATTTACAATTCATGTTTAATCCTTTGTCTTATCAGTTAGTTGAGTTATCCTCTCGATAATTTGCATGTTATGTTAACAAACAAATAGGGGGAGATTGAAAGGCATATGTTCAGTCTATTTGTAATTAAAGAGGTACCAACTCAACTCTGATAAGAAAGCAAGGTAAATAGCAAGTACTGTTGAAGGAATCCGTACGAAGAACGTCAAGTGATTTATTGAAATTATATGTCTGAAGAATTTCAGGATGCTGCTGCACACCACTGGAAGAAGTTCATTAATATGTTCAAGCCTCAGTGTACAAATAATCTTTTGTAGCACGTCCAGAAGTCCAGAAGGTATAAAGTTTTAATACTTTATTTATTCAAAAGATTCCATACTATTGTTTCTAATGAAGAAGAACTACGAAGACAAAGAATCGACGAACAAGCCACTTCTCAAATGTTTAATTGATAAAGGAAATTTAATTCAGCTAGATACAGATGAACCAGACAGTACATTTGTGTGTCAGCTACTCCAATTAAGTATTCTGCATCAACTACAAGTGGTCGTTCAATTCAGACAAAGATCGACAAAGTTTAATCCTGCCGGAAGTCTCTGTTGATGAAGATATACAATTTTATAAATATTTATTTAATTATCTCACTATTCTAAATAATTAAATTAGTTGTATAATTTATTTATTAAATTGATTCATCTTCGAATTAATTTAATTTATGAATTTATATAATTAATATAATTAAGTGAGTAATTATCTAATATTTGTTTAATTATTAAAACTGTTTTAATACATCAAATAGCTCGGTATGACATTATAAAAGAATGTCATACCGTGCTCTGCTACAAGGCTTTCTCTGTTTTGTCTGAAAATTGCCATACCATGGCTGTTTGTGTGAGTAGATCATTCGGTATGACTTTATCTTGATAAGTCATACCGTTTGCTCTCAACAGACATAACCTGGCATGACATGGAATGTCATACCGTGTGTATGCTTCCTGACTTAGTCTGGTATGACTTTTAATAAAGTCATACCGTGTCATCCTTTCAGGCATTGGCAGTTGTGTGTATGACTTGCGTTATTATGACATATAAATGTCATACCGAAATGTTCTACATGGCTTTGGAGGTGTAAGTCATACCGAATGACTTAGTGACCAAGTTTAAAATGTCATACCGTGCCTATGCAGTATGACATTGCTTAATTATGTCATTCCTTTCTTGTTTTAGGGCATGGCTTTGTGTAACAATGTCATATCTTCCTTTGTAATGTCATTCCTAAGCTTAAAAGTCATTCCTTTCAATGTCATACCTAGTTCAAAGTGCTTGCCTATAAATATGGCTTCACTTCTTCATTTCCAAGTGTTCAAGCATTGTAAAAGCTTTCAAGTTGTTTGTAACTTGCAATTGTTATATCCACAGTTTTCTGTGCTTTGATCACTCGTTTGTTTTAATCACTAAGTTAGAATACATCCTGTCGAATTTATTCTACGAACTTTAGTGGACATTAAAACGAACCTTATTAATTATATAACAACTTAAAACATTGTTATATTAATTAATTAAAATCTGATTAACAAGTTTAATTCAAATCAGATTATTCCGCCGCGATTTTTAGTGACGATTGTATTCAACCCCCCCCCCCCCTTCTACAATCGTTTCAGGACCTAACATGACTAGATTGAAGTTGGAAACAACTTTTAGCTTCATTCCAGACTCGTTCCAAGTTAAAAAAAACTTGTACATTCATTTTCGGTTGTTTGAAATTGGAATCAACTTGTAGTTTCATTCTTGACTCGTTTGAGCCCGTAAACAACTTGTAGCCTCATTATTGGTAGATTGAAGTTGGAAACAACTTGTAGCTTCATTCCAAACTCTTTCGAAGTTAAAAACAACTTGTAGCTTCATTTTCGGTTGTTTGATACTGTAATCAAGTTGTACTTTCATTCTTGACTCGTTTGAACCCGGAAACAACTTGTAGCTTCATTATTGGTAGATTGAAGTTGGAAACAACTTTTAGCTTCATTCCAGACTCGTTTGAAGTTAAACACAACTTGAAGCTTGATTTTCGGTTGTTTAAAATTGTAATCAACTTGTAGTTTCATTCTTGACTCGTTTGAGCCCGGAAACAACTTGTTGACTAGATTGAAGTTGGAAACAACTTGTAGCTTCATTCCAAACTCTTTCGAAGTTAAAAACAACTTGTAGCTTCATTTTCGGTTGTTTGAAATTGTAATCAACTTGTAGTTTCATTCTTGACTCGTTTGAGCCCGGAAACAACTTGTAGCTTCATTATTGACTAGATTGGAGTTGGAAACAACTTGTAGCTTCATTCCAGACTCGTTTGAAGTTCAAAACAACTTGTACATTCATTTTCGGTTGTTGGAAATTGGAATCAACTTGTAGTTTCATTCTTGACTCGTTTGAGCCCGTAAACAACTTGTAGCTTCATTATTGGTAGATTTCGTTGGAAACAACTTGTAGCTTCATTCCAAACTCTTTCGAAGTTAAAAACAACTTGTAGCTTCATTTTCAGTTGTTTGAAATTGTAATCAACTTGTAGTTTCATTCTTGACTCGTTTGAGCCCGGAAACAACTTGTAGCTTCATTATTGACTAGATTGGAGTTGGAAACAACTTATAGCTTCATTCCAGACTCGTTTGAAGTTGAAAACAACTTGTACCTTCATTTTCGGTTGTTGGAAATTGGAATCAACTTGTAGTTTCATTGTTGACTCGTTTGAGCCCGTAAACAACTTGTAGCTTCATTATTGGTAGATTGGAGTTGGAAACAACTTTTAGCTTCATTCCAGACTCGTTTGAAGTTAAAAACAACTTGTAGCTTCATTTTCGGTTGTTTGAAATTGTAATCAACTTGTAGTTTCATTCTTGACTCGTTTGAGCCCGGAAACAACTTGTTGACTAGATTGAAGTTGGAAACAACTTGTAGCTTCATTCCATACTCGTTTGAAGTTAAAAACAACTTGTAGCTTCATTTTCGGTTGTTTGAAATTGTAAACAACTTGTAGTTTCATTCTTGACTCGTTTGAGTCTGGCAACACCTTGTAGCTTCATTATTGACTAGATTGAAGTTGGAAACAACTTTTAGCTTCATTCCAGACTCGTTCCAAGTTAAAAAAAACTTGTACATTCATTTTCGGTTGTTTGAAATTGGAATCAACTTGTAGTTTCATTCTTGACTCGTTTGAGACCGTAAACAACTTGTAGCCTCATTATTGGTAGATTGAAGTTGGAAACAACTTGTAGCTTCATTCCAAACTCTTTCGAAGTTAAAAACAACTTGTAGCTTCATTTTCGGTTGTTTGATATTGTAATCAAGTTGTACTTTCATTCTTGACTCGTTTGAACCCGGAAACAACTTGTAGCTTCATTATTGGTAGATTGAAGTTGGAAACAACTTTTAGCTTCATTCCAGACTCGTTTGAAGTTAAACACAACTTGAAGCTTGATTTTCGGTTGTTTAAAATTGTAATCAACTTGTAGTTTCATTCTTGACTCGTTTGAGCCCGGAAACAACTTGTTGACTAGATTGAAGTTGGAAACAACTTGTAGCTTCATTCCAAACTCTTTCGAAGTTAAAAACAACTTGTAGCTTCATTTTCGGTTGTTTGAAATTGTAATCAACTTGTTGTTTCATTCTTGACTCGTTTGAGCCCGTAAACAACTTGTAGCCTCATTATTGGTAGATTGAAGTTGGAAACAACTTGTAGCTTCATTCCAAACTCTTTCGAAGTTAAAAACAACTTGTAGCTTCATTTTCGGTTGTTTGATACTGTAATCAAGTTGTACTTTCATTCTTGACTCGTTTGAACCCGGAAACAACTTGTAGCTTCATTATTGGTAGATTGAAGTTGGAAACAACTTTTAGCTTCATTCCAGACTCGTTTGAAGTTAAACACAACTTGAAGCTTGATTTTCGGTTGTTTAAAATTGTAATCAACTTGTAGTTTCATTCTTGACTCGTTTGAGCCCGGAAACAACTTGTTGACTAGATTGAAGTTGGAAACAACTTGTAGCTTCATTCCAAACTCTTTCGAAGTTAAAAACAACTTGTAGCTTCATTTTCGGTTGTTTGAAATTGTAATCAACTTGTAGTTTCATTCTTGACTCGTTTGAGCCCGGAAACAACTTGTAGCTTCATTATTGACTAGATTGGAGTTGGAAACAACTTGTAGCTTCATTCCAGACTCGTTTGAAGTTCAAAACAACTTGTACATTCATTTTCGGTTGTTGGAAATTGGAATCAACTTGTAGTTTCATTCTTGACTCGTTTGAGCCCGTAAACAACTTGTAGCTTCATTATTGGTAGATTTCGTTGGAAACAACTTGTAGCTTCATTCCAAACTCTTTCGAAGTTAAAAACAACTTGTAGCTTCATTTTCAGTTGTTTGAAATTGTAATCAACTTGTAGTTTCATTCTTGACTCGTTTGAGCCCGGAAACAACTTGTAGCTTCATTATTGACTAGATTGGAGTTGGAAACAACTTATAGCTTCATTCCAGACTCGTTTGAAGTTGAAAACAACTTGTACCTTCATTTTCGGTTGTTGGAAATTGGAATCAACTTGTAGTTTCATTGTTGACTCGTTTGAGCCCGTAAACAACTTGTAGCTTCATTATTGGTAGATTGGAGTTGGAAACAACTTTTAGCTTCATTCCAGACTCGTTTGAAGTTAAAAACAACTTGTAGCTTCATTTTCGGTTGTTTGAAATTGTAATCAACTTGTAGTTTCATTCTTGACTCGTTTGAGCCCGGAAACAACTTGTTGACTAGATTGAAGTTGGAAACAACTTGTAGCTTCATTCCATACTCGTTTGAAGTTAAAAACAACTTGTAGCTTCATTTTCGGTTGTTTGAAATTGTAAACAACTTGTAGTTTCATTCTTGACTCGTTTGAGTCTGGCAACACCATGTAGCTTCATTATTGACTAGATTGAAGTTGGAAACAACTTTTAGCTTCATTCCAGACTCGTTCCAAGTTAAAAAAAACTTGTACATTCATTTTCGGTTGTTTGAAATTGGAATCAACTTGTAGTTTCATTCTTGACTCGTTTGAGACCGTAAACAACTTGTAGCCTCATTATTGGTAGATTGAAGTTGGAAACAACTTGTAGCTTCATTCCAAACTCTTTCGAAGTTAAAAACAACTTGTAGCTTCATTTTCGGTTGTTTGATATTGTAATCAAGTTGTACTTTCATTCTTGACTCGTTTGAACCCGGAAACAACTTGTAGCTTCATTATTGGTAGATTGAAGTTGGAAACAACTTTTAGCTTCATTCCAGACTCGTTTGAAGTTAAACACAACTTGAAGCTTGATTTTCGGTTGTTTAAAATTGTAATCAACTTGTAGTTTCATTCTTGACTCGTTTGAGCCCGGAAACAACTTGTTGACTAGATTGAAGTTGGAAACAACTTGTAGCTTCATTCCAAACTCTTTCGAAGTTAAAAACAACTTGTAGCTTCATTTTCGGTTGTTTGAAATTGTAAACAACTTGTAGCTTCATTTTCGGTTGTTTGAAATTGTAATCAACTTCTAGTTTCATTCTTGACTCGTTTGAGCCCGGAAACAACTTGTAGCTTCATTATTGACTAGATTGGAGTTGGAAACAACTTGTAGCTTCATTCCAGACTCGTTTGAAGTTGAAAACAACTTGTACATTCATTTTCGGTTGTTTGAAATTGGAATCAACTTGTAGTTTCATTCTTGACTCGTTTGAGCCCCTAAACAACTTGTAGCTTCATTATTGGTAGATTGAAGTTGGAAATAACTTTTAGCTTCATTCCAGACTCGTTTGAAGTTAAAAACAACTTGTAGCTTCATTTTCGGTTGTTTGAAATTGTAATAAACTTGTAGTTTCATTCTTGACTCGTTTGAGCCCGTAAACAACTTGTAGCCTCATTATTGGTAGATTGAAGTTGGAAACAACTTGTAGCTTCATTCCAAACTCTTTCGAAGTTAAAAACAACTTGTAGCTTCATTTTCGGTTGTTTGATATTGTAATCAACTTGTACTTTCATTCTTGACTCTTTTGAACCCGGAAACAACTTGTAGCTTCATTATTGGTAGATTGAAGTTGGAAACAACTTTTAGCTTCATTCCAGACTCGTTTGAAGTTAAAAACAACTTGTAGCTTGATTTTCGGTTGTTTCAAATTGTAATCAACTTGTAGTTTCATTCTTGATTCGTTTGAGCCCGGAAACAACTTGTAACTTCATTATTGACTAGATTGAAGTTGGAAACAACTTGTAGCTTCATTCCAGACTCGTTTGAAGTTAAAAACAACTTGTAGCTTCATTTTCGGTTGTTTGAAATTGTAATCAACTTGTATTTTCATTCTTGACTCGTTTGAGCCCGGAAACAACTTGTAGCTTCATTATTGACTAGATTGGAGTTGGAAACAACTTGTAGCTTCATTCCAGACTCGTTTGAAGTTAAAAACAACTTGTACATTCATTTTCGGTTGTTGGAAATTGGAATCAACTTGTAGTTTCATTCTTGACTCGTTTGAGCCCGTAAACAACTTGTAGCTTCATTATTGGTAGATTTCGTTGGAAACAACTTGTAGCTTCATTCCAAACTCTTTCGAAGTTAAAAACAACTTGTAGCTTCATTTTCAGTTGTTTGAAATTGTAATCAACTTGTAGTTTCATTCTTGACTCGTTTGAGCCCGGAAACAACTTGTAGCTTCATTATTGACTAGATTGGAGTTGGAAACAACTTATAGCTTCATTCCAGACTCGTTTGAAGTTGAAAACAACTTGTACCATCATTTTCGGTTGTTGGAAATTGGAATCAACTTGTAGTTTCATTGTTGACTCGTTTGAGCCCGTAAACAACTTGTAGCTTCATTATTGGTAGATTGGAGTTGGAAACAACTTTTAGCTTCATTCCAGACTCGTTTGAAGTTAAAAACAACTTGTAGCTTCATTTTCGGTTTTTTGAAATTGTAATCAACTTGTAGTTTCATTCTTGACTCGTTTGAGCCCGGAAACAACTTGTAGCTTCATTATTGACTAGATTGGAGTTGGAAACAACTTGTAGCTTCATTCCAGACTCGTTTGAAGTTCAAAACAACTTGTACATTCATTTTCGGTTGTTGGAAATTGGAATCAACTTGTAGTTTCATTCTTGACTCGTTTGAGCCCGTAAACAACTTGTAGCTTCATTATTGGTAGATTTCGTTGGAAACAACTTGTAGCTTCATTCCAAACTCTTTCGAAGTTAAAACAACTTGTAGCTTCATTTTCGGTTGTTTGAAATTGTAATCAACTTGTAGTTTCATTCTTGACTCGTATGAGCCCGGAAACAACTTGTAGCTTCATTATTGACTAGATTGGAGTTGGAAACAACTTGTAGCTTCATTCCAGACTCGTTTGAAGTTGAAAACAACTTGTACCTTCATTTTCGGTTGTTGGAAATTGGAATCAACTTGTAGTTTCATTGTTGACTCGTTTGAGCCCGTAAACAACTTGTAGCTTCATTATTGGTAGATTGGAGTTGGAAACAACTTTTAGCTTCATTCCAGACTCGTTTGAAGTTAAAACAACTTGTAGCTTCATTTTCGGTTGTTTGAAATTGTAATAAACTTGTAGTTTCATTCTTGACTCGTTTGAGCCCGTAAACAACTTGTAGCCAAAGTAGATTGAAGTTGGAAACAACTTGTAGCCAAAGTAGATTGAAGTTGGAAACAACTTGTAGCTTCATTCCAAACTCTTTCGAAGTTAAAAACAACTTGTAGCTTCATTTTCGGTTGTTTGATATTGTAATCAACTTGTACTTTCATTCTTGACTCGTTTGAACCCGGAAACAACTTGTAGCTTCATTATTGGTAGATTGAAGTTGGAAACAACTTTTAGCTTCATTCCAGACTCGTTTGAAGTTAAAAACAACTTGTAGCTTGATTTTCGGTTGTTTCAAATTGTAATCAACTTGTAGTTTCATTCTTGATTCGTTTGAGCCCGGAAACAACTTGTAACTTCATTATTGACTAGATTGAAGTTGGAAACAACTTGTAGCTTCATTCCAGACTCGTTTGAAGTTAAAAACAACTTGTAGCTTCATTTTCGGTTGTTTGAAATTGTAATCAACTTGTATTTTCATTCTTGACTCGTTTGAGCCCGGAAACAACTTGTAGCTTCATTATTGACTAGATTGGAGTTGGAAACAACTTGTAGCTTCATTCCAAACTCGTTTGAAGTTAAAAACAACTTGTACATTCATTTTCGGTTGTTGGAAATTGGAATCAACTTGTAGTTTCATTCTTGACTCGTTTGAGCCCGTAAACAACTTGTAGCTTCATTATTGGTAGATTTCGTTGGAAACAACTTGTAGCTTCATTCCAAACTCTTTCGAAGTTAAAACAACTTGTAGCTTCATTTTCAGTGTTTGAATTGTAATCAACTTGTAGTTTCATTCTTGACTCGTTTGAGCCCGGAAACAACTTGTAGCTTCATTATTGACTAGATTGGAGTTGGAAACAACTTATAGCTTCATTCCAGACTCGTTTGAAGTTGAAAACAACTTGTACCTTCATTTTCGGTTGTTGGAAATTGGAATCAACTTGTAGTTTCATTGTTGACTCGTTTGAGCCCGTAAACAACTTGTAGCTTCATTATTGGTAGATTGGAGTTGGAAACAACTTTTAGCTTCATTCCAGACTCGTTTGAAGTTAAAAACAACTTGTAGCTTCATTTTCGGTTGTTTGAAATTGTAATCAACTTGTAGTTTCATTCTTGACTCGTTTGAGCCCGGAAACAACTTGTAGCTTCATTATTGACTAGATTGGAGTTGGAAACAACTTGTAGCTTCATTCCAGACTCGTTTGAAGTTCAAAACAACTTGTACATTCATTTTCGGTTGTTGGAAATTGGAATCAACTTGTAGTTTCATTCTTGACTCGTTTGAGCCCGTAAACAACTTGTAGCTTCATTATTGGTAGATTTCGTTGGAAACAACTTGTAGCTTCATTCCAACTCTTTCGAAGTTAAAAACAACTTGTAGCTTCATTTTCAGTTGTTTGAAATTGTAATCAACTTGTAGTTTCATTCTTGACTCGTTTGAGCCCGGAAACAACTTGTAGCTTCATTATTGACTAGATTGGAGTTGGAAACAACTTATAGCTTCATTCCAGACTCGTTTGAAGTTGAAAACAACTTGTACCTTCATTTTCGGTTGTTGGAAATTGGAATCAACTTGTAGTTTCATTGTTGACTCGTTTGAGCCCGTAAACAACTTGTAGCTTCATTATTGGTAGATTGGAGTTGGAAACAACTTTAGCTTCATTCCAGACTCGTTGAAGTTAAAAACAACTTGTAGCTTCATTTTCGGTTGTTTGAAATTGTAATCAACTTGTAGTTTCATTCTTGACTCGTTTGAGCCCGGAAAACAACTTGTAGCTTCATTATTGACTAGATTGGAGTTGGAAACAACTTGTAGCTTCATTCCAGACTCGTTTGAAGTTAAAACACTTGTACATTCATTTTCGGTTGTTGGAAATTGGAATCAACTTGTAGTTTCATTCTTGACTCGTTTGAGCCCGTAAACAACTTGTAGCTTCATTATTGGTAGATTGCAGTTGGAAACAACTTGTAGCTTCATTCCAAACTCTATCGAAAATAAAAACAACTTGTAGCTTCATTTTCGGTTGTTTGAAATTGTAATCAACTTGTAGTTTCATTCTTGACTCGTTTGAGCCCGGAAACAACTTGTAGCTTCATTATTGACTAGATTGGAGTTGGAAACAACTTGTAGCTTCATTCCAGACTCGTTTGAAGTTGAAAACAACTTGTACCTTCATTTTCGGTTGTTGGAAATTGAATCACTTGTAGTTTCATTGTTGACTCGTTTGAGCCCGTAAACAACTGTAGCTTCATTTATTGTAGATTTCGTTCGAACAACTTTGAGCTTCATTCCAAACTCTTTCGAAGTTAAAAACAACTTGTAGCTTCATTTCGGTTGTTTGAAATTGTAATCAACTTGTAGTTTCATTCTTGACTCGTATGAGCCGGAAACAACTTGTAGCTTCATTATTGACTAGATTGGAGTTGGAAACAACTTGTAGCTTCATTCCAAACTCGTTTGAAGTTGAAAACAACTTGTACCTTCATTTTCGGTTGTTGGAAATTGGAATCAACTTTTAGTTTCATTGTTGACTCGTTTGAGCCCGTAAACAACTTGTAGCTTCATTATTGGTAGATTGGAGTTGGAAACAACTTTTAGCTTCATTCCAGACTCGTTTGAAGTTAAAAACAAGTTGTAGCTTCATTTTCGGTTGTTTGAAATTGTAATAAACTTGTAGTTTCATTCTTGACTCGTTGAAGCCCGTAAACAACTTGTAGCCAAAGTAGATTGAAGTTGGAAACAACTTGTAGCTTCATTCCAAACTCTTTCGAAGTTAAAAACAACTTGTAGCTTCATTTTCGGTTGTTTGATATTGTAATCAACTTGTACTTTCATTCTTGACTCGTTTGAAACCCGGAAACAACTTGTAGCTTCATTATTGGTAGATTGAAGTTGGAAACAACTTTTAGCTTCATTCCAGACTCGTTGAAGTTAAAACCAACTTGTAGCTTGATTTTCGGTTGTTTCAAATTGTAATCAACTTGTAGTTTCATTCTTGATTCGTTTGAGCCCGGAAAAACACTTGTAACTTCATTATTGACTAGATGAAGTTGGAAACAACTTGTAGCTTCATTCCAGACTCGTTGAAGTTAAAAACAACTTGTAGCTTCATTTTCGGTTGTTTGAAATTGTAATCAACTTGTAGTTTCATTCTTGACTCGTTTGAGCCCGGAAACAACTTGTAGCTTCATTATTGACTAGATTGGAGTTGGAAACAACTTATAGCTTCATTCCAGACTCGTTTGAAGTGAAAACAACTTGTACCTTCATTTTCGGTTGTTTGGAAATTGGAATCAACTTGTAGTTTCATTTTGACTCGTTTGAGCCCGTAAACCAACTTGTAGCTTCATTATTGGTAGATTGGAGTTGGAAACAACTTTTAGCTTCATTCCAGACTCGTTTGAAGTTAAAAACAACTTGTAGCTTCATTTTCGGTTGTTTGAAATTGTAATCAACTTGTAGTTTCATTCTTGACTCGTTTGAGCCCGGAAACAACTTGTAGCTTCATTATTGACTAGATTGGAGTGGAAACAACTTGTAGCTTCATTCCAGACTCATTTGAAGTTCAAAACAACTTGTACATTCATTTTCGGTTGTTGAAATTGGAATCAACTTGTAGTTTCATTCTTGACTCGTTTGAGCCCGTAAACAACTTGTAGCTTCATTATTGGTAGATTTCGTTGGAAACACTTGTAGCTTAATTCCAAACTCTTTCGAAGTTAAAAACAACTTGTAGCTTCATTTTCAGTTGTTTGAAATTGTAATCACTGTAGTTTCATTCTTGACTCGTTTGAGCCCGGAAACAACTTGTAGCTTCATTATTGACTAGATGGAGTGGAAACAACTTATACGCTTCATTCCAGACTCGTTTGAAGTTGAAACAACTTGTACCTTCATTTTCGGTTGTTGGAAATTGAAATCAACTTTGGTGTTCATTGTTGACTCGTTTGAGCCCGTAAACAACTTGTAGCTTCATTATTGGTAGATTGGAGTTGGAAACAACTTTTAGCTTCATTCCAGAACTCGTTTGAAGTTAAAAACAACTTGTAGCTTCATTTTCGGTTGTTTGAAATTGTAATCAACTTGTAGTTTTCATTCTTGACTCGTTTGAGCCCGGAAACAACTTGTAGCTTCATTATTGACTAGATTGAAGTTGG
>NC_030382.2:7592953-7625019 GCF_001625215.2 Daucus carota subsp. sativus | reverse complement strand
TTCTGTCACGCCCCAAACCAACACACCACACACGAATTGATATAATATGAACAAGAGACAGATAAATAATAAATCCGGAAATTAGGATTACATAATTTAAATCCCAAAAGGGTAACCTTTAGTTAATTACAAGTCCAAAAAGGTGAAATAAAGTCCCAAAAGATCTTATAAGTTCAGAGTGTGGATCAGCCCATCTAACTAGTACAAAACATAATAGCGAAAGCCGCTTATATCATATATGCTACCTTCGCCCTTAAACAATTCTCTGCGTAGCCAGTGGTCGATTTACGTGCTGTTTGCTTTGTGCGTACCATATTTGCTAGCTGTAAAAGGGGTTAAATACGAGAACATGAGCAAAGACGCTCAGCAAGTACTAACAGTCCTAAACACATGGCATCATAATAATATCAAAGGTGTCCGAAACAAATTTAAGAATAAATGATAAAGCATTCATTAAGGTTCATGATAATATGATGAATGGACATGGCAAAACACATGGATAATCATGGTATAGAAATCATGGCATCGTGGCAATATGGCAACATGTTATAATCATATCATCATCAAAATTCATTTTAGGACGCTAGGATACAGCCGGTGATCAGCCGCGAAGTAATCCCGAACCGCGCTGGGTTCCTCAAATATAATGGGATCCCTAGGCTATATGTGAGCCTAATAATATGTGAAAAGACTTGCGTCTAGTCCAAATCACTAAAGAAAACATTTTATAATTCATTTGATTTATAACATGGATGGCCGGAAAAAGGTTTATATCATCTTTTATTGAAATATGGCAAAAGGGTTCAAGTTCACTAATAATGTGTCAACGCATAGTGGACTTAAGGGGATAAGTTCCAAAGTCAAAAGAAAGTCAATTCTATCAAGTGTTATTCGGTATTTATGAAAGTATACGTGTCATGGTGTTATTGGAAGTTTTTAATAGGGAATCTAACATTTTGGGTACAGTGTAAGGATATATTTGAAAGGAAGGTACTAGTATGATCGGAATTTTTATGTCAAGGTATTTGCGAACATAATAGGTATGGTGATTATCGCAACTAAATATTCATAAGGATTTATGAGTTCACGGGTGCACATATATTTGCAACAATTGTAAAGTTAAGGATGTAGTAACTTGCCTTTGCAAGATTCTGAGATTATTCAATCTTGATGGTACGAGCTTTTCCTTTCGCCTCGGAACCTACACATTATATTAACCTCGTCACTAAACGGCATTTTAAGTCTAATTTATATTACACGCGCCTATTCTCTAGTTACGTAACCTAATACTCTATTATTAGCTAACTATCGCTATAAGAGTCATTACACGTACTTAATTTTAGGTATACATGCTCATTTATACATATGAAAGACAATTAACATAATCATGTATTCACATACTCCACATAGTCACATAATTCACATAGTCACATAATGGCATGGCATGATTTATTAACTATATATATATATACTACATACTTAAACTCCTAAACACATAAGCAAGTAGCACATAAAGGCTAATTTCTAAACTTCTAAACTCCTCATACTGACCTTATCTTAATCCTAAAAGTGCTTGCAAAACTCAGCCCTTATACCCTTGACAATCATGCAAGAGTTGCACTTACAACTCTCCAATGGCTCTCTAAGGTTGCTCTCGGTTACTTAGTGAAAATAAGATGCTCTAACTAGGGCCTTCACTCTAATTTACTTCTAATAGGTTTCTAAGACTCTAAACTTACTTGTGCAATTGATACAATACAAAGGCCTCACACAAATTGGTTTAAAATGTTCAAAGGGCACAGTGAGGTTCTCTGTTGCAACCTCTCTGCACTACCTGCATCCTAACTGAGATAATTTAATGTGTACTAAGTGCATTCCTACCAAATCAATTCCCATGGATTCCCAACTCTTAAGGCTATCTCTCAGACTTGGTTTCACTCCAAGGCCCCATATGAAACTTCCCAGGTTATTACACAAAGTTGACACTGCTGAAAACTACCCTGTTTCCCAACTGCCTTGTGTTTACTGATTTAAAACTCTGTTTTCTCACTAGGATTTGGGTTCTAATGGTTGTTAGGCTTTCTTAGGGTTCACTAAGCTCAGTTAAGCCAAGGCCCCATGAAGGCCTCACTCATGACAAGGTGAAAACCTCACAAGAACACAGATTGTTCAATTCTGCCCTGTTTTGGGGTATCTACTGTTTTGAGTGTGTATACCTACCTAAATGCAGGGGCTTTGGTGATTTAAGACTACTGGAATCATAACAAAACTCACTCCCAACTCCTGGACACTTGGGACCAGCAAAACCCAACCAAATCAACACCAAAACTCCTAGTTTCTATGTGCAAAAATCTGTCCAGTGCTAGTGTGTGCCTCCTTCCACCTTATCACCCATCTTAACACCATTCAACAACAACCAAGCCAACAACTCTAGTCTATAATCTATATACCACTATTGTATAGCCTTATACAAGAAATTACAACACAAATCAAGCCTCAAAAATCACATTACCGAAGCCAAAAATCACAGCAGAGCAGAGCAGATTGGTTTTCAGCATTTCTAAGCATGATTTCGATCTAATACTCCATATAAAATCACATAATACATCAAAACTGAACATGACTAATCATGGCACATATTATACTAGCATTTTATGGCAAAAACCGAGGCATGCAATGATCAAAAACCAGTTTAAAAAGTGACAAAATCAGCATACACTTTATACTATGAAAATCATGACATGCACTTATAAACTCTAACTTTCTTGGCAAGATCTTGACATGCAATGTTTAAAACTTTGTAAAACAATCTTGTAAAGACTGAAACTCAAAGATCCCAGCAAGAAACATCTCATTCCATCCACAAAAATCATCCAAATCAATGGATTCCCTTCGGCTCCTTGGGAGTCATTGCCGAGGGCTTGAACCAAGGTTATGGCTTGACAAATGGGGGTGATACACTCCCTCAAGACCACTCCTTGTCCAAGTATTTAAGCCACAATGAGTTCAACTCTAGGTCCATGAGAACCAAAGTCGAAAACTCTTGGCTTGATGACATGCAAGTACTCAAACTAACCTTAAATGGAAGCTTGTGACTAGGAGATGATTTTTCTCTCTTGGATGAGTTGCAAAATATGTGTGTATATGAGGTTATGAAGAGAAAATTTTAAGGGTTTGGGAGGGGGTTTCTACTCAGCTGAAATGAGAGAGAGGGAGGAGAGTTTGGTGGGTTTGATTTTGTGTGTAGTGTGGTGTAGGAAATGATGAAGTCTTGTGCTTTTGACTAGGCTAGAAGTGAGTGGATTTGGGTAGTTACAATTCTATCCTTCTAGTGGCTTTAGGTGAGAATGCATGCAAGGTTTTAGTGGTAATTACAAGAGTCAAATGGTGTGAATAGTCGGTCATGCCCTTGGACTCTATTCTCTACCAAAATGCATGCAAGGGTACTAGTGTAATCTTATAATTACTAAAAGTATGAATAAAATGAATGGATTTTAATAAATAAACTACAATTCCATAAATCATCAAATTAATACTATAAATACTATGAGATTTTACAAGTTTAACAAATCATGATCAAAAATTTTGGACAAAGAAATATTTTTAAAAGCATTTTCAAGTATTACACTCTAATATATAATCTATGTATAAAAGAATTTACACACAATAATACACATAATAATTCACAACAAAACGACTTTCCACTACAATTATATATGTATATCATATCACGTAATCGCTCGCATTACAATTTACCACTATTTACGATAATCTCTACTATTATTAAATCGCGTAGCCGCAACTATTAAATTAACATCGAATCGTGCAAGATAATTAATCGCGTAGCTAAATTTCTTGCATACGACTATTTATACACGAAATATAATCTAATTATGCCATCAAGTCATGTATAAATCCCAATTATCACTAAATCGCGTAACAAGAAATCTTACTCGCGTACAAAATATATCGCGTAGAAATTATATCGCATAAAAGTTATATTAGTGATACTTGCAATACCACATAACAAGAGAATATTTATATATATACACATATAACGATTCCACGTATCGACATACTAACATAGGATATAAGTATCGTGCTTATGAAGAAGTTCAAAATTACCGGTTGTTACATCCTCTCCCCCTTATAGGATTCTGTCCTCAGAATCTAGGAGAATAATTGAGGATACCGATTCCGCATATCAGACTCTAGCTCCCAAGTGGCTTCTTCTACCCTTGGATTCCTCCACAACACTTTTACCAAGCTTACTGATTTCTTCCTAAGTTTTCTTTCTTGCCGATCTAGTATTTGTACGGGATGTTCTTCATATGATAAATCAGTCTGGATCTCCACTGGTTCACTTTCTATCACATGATTGGCGTCCGGATTATACTTCTTGAGTAATGAGACATGAAACACATTATGCACGTACTGATATTGTGGTGGCAATGCTAACTCGTAGGCAACTTTTCCAACTTGGTTCAAGACTTCAAAAGGTCCAATGTATCTTGGTGCTAGTTTTCCTTTCTTACCAAATCTGGTCAAACCCTTCCACGGTGATATTTTTAGCAATACAGCTTCCCCAATTTCAAACTTCACATCTTTTCGAGCGGGGTCCGCGTACTTCCTTTGTCTGTCTTGTGCAGCAATTAGTCTCTTCTTGATTACTGTGATGGTGTCCTTCATTTGTTGTACCAATTCAGGTCCTAAAACCTTCCCTCTCCAACTTCATCCCAATTCGTCGGTGTTCTGCATTTCCGTCCATATAAAGCTTCGTATGGTGGCATGCCAATGCTGGAATGGTAACTATTATTGTATGAAAACTCCACAAGGGGTAAATGTTCGTCCCAACTTCCCGAAAAGTCAATGGCACAGCTTCGCAACATATCTTCAATGGTTTGGATTGTTCGTTCGCTTTGGCCGTCAGTTTGTGGATGATATGCCGTGCTCATGTTCAACTTCGTCCCTAAATGTTCTTGAAATTGCCTCCAAAATCTCGAATTGAATCGTGGGTCCCGATCTGAAACTATTGATATAGGTACACCATGTCTTAACACGATTTCGCGTACATACATATGAACTAGTCTGTCTAAAGAAGATTTCTCATTAATTGGAAGAAAATGTGCCGATTTCGTAAGACGGTCAACTATTACCCAAATTGCATCGTGTCCAGAACGCGTTCGAGGTAATCCTACTACAAAGTCCATGGCAATATTTTCCCACTTCCATTCTGGAATCTTCAATGGCTGAATCAGACCACTCGGTCTCTGATGTTCGGCTTTTACCCTTTGGCATGTATCACATTTTGAAGTCCATTCTGCAATTTCTCTTTTCATGTTCGGCCACCAGAAATTCTTCTTTAAGTCTTGGTACATCTTGGTGCTTCCCGGGTGAATCGAAAATCTAGAGTTGTGTGCTTCTTGCAAAATTTCATTCTTCAATTCAGTCACATTCGGAATCCAAATTCTTGATGAAAATCTTAACACACCTTGCTCATCTTTCTGTGTACAAATTTCTTCTCCCGTCAACTGATTATCTTCTCGAGTTATCACTTCGTCTTGATATTTCTTTATCTTCTCTAACAGAGTTGGTTTAAAGGTAATGGCATAACACATTTCTTCTGCCCCTCCAAGTTCACAAAACTCTAATTGCAACTTCTCAATTTCATTTGACAACTCCTTTGGCATTGAAATCACATTTAACTTCTCTTTTCTGCTTAATGCGTCCGCTACCACGTTGGCCTTCCCAGGATGATATTGTATCGAACAATCATAGTCTTTGATCAACTCCAACCATCGGCGCTGTCTCATATTTAGCTCTTTTTGAGTGAAAAGGTACTTCAGGCTCTTATGATCTGTATATATCTCACATTTCTCCCCGTACAAGTAGTGTCTCCACAATTTCAAAGCAAAAACTATCGCAGCCAATTCTAAATCATGAGTTGGGTACTTCTGTTCATGTGGCTTAAGTTGTCTCGAAGCGTACGCTATTACTTTTCCATGTTGCATCAACACACATCCAAGTCCTTTGTAAGAGGCGTCACTGTATATCACAAAATCTCCCTTGTCATCGGGTAATGCTAAAACCGGTGCAGTTACTAGTCTTTGCTTCAACTCTTGAAAACTACTTTCACACTTCCCCGTCCATTCAAACTTCTCATTCTTCCTTGTTAATTTGGTCAATGGTACGGCAATCTTCGAAAAATCTTTCACAAACCTTCGGTAATATCCTGCTAATCCCATGAAACTCCTCACTTCTGTTGGCGTCTTTGGTCTCTCCCAATTCATCACAGCCTCAATCTTTTCGGGGTCCACTCTAATCCCCTCACTTCCAACAATATGTCCTAGAAATCTTACTTCCGTCAACCAAAACTCACATTTCGAGAATTTGGCATACAATCTCTCCTTTCGCAACACTTCCAACACTCTTCTCAAATGTTCTTCGTGATCAGCTTCCGTCTTTGAATACACCAAAATATCATCGATGAAAACTATGACGAATTTATCTAAATATTCCTTGAATACCCGATTCATTAAGTCCATGAAAGCAGCCGGTGCGTTTGTCAATCCAAAAGCCATAACAAGGAATTCGTAATGTCCGTATCGTGTTCGAAAAGCTGTCTTCGGTATGTCTTCAGCCTTAATCTTCAATTGGTGGTATCCCGACCGTAGATCAATTTTCGAAAAACAAGTAGCTCCCTTGAGTTGGTCAAACAGATCATCAATTCTAGGCAAAGGGTACCTATTCTTAATCGTCAATTTGTTCAATTCTCGATAATCTATACAAAGTCTCATACTCCCGTCTTTCTTCTTCACAAACAAGACCGGTGCGCCCCAAGGTGAAACACTTGGCCGTATAAATCCCTTGTCTAATAGCTCTTGTATTTGCTTCGCCAATTCCTTCATCTCTGACGGAGCCATTCTATAAGGAGCCTTCGAAACAGGTTCGGTGCCGGGTGCAAGTTCTATTGTAAACTCGATTTGTCGGTCCGGGGGTAAGCCAGGAAGTTCTTCGGGAAACACATCTATAAAATCTCTTACTACTGGAATGTCTTCAGGGCTAGAAACTTCTTTACTCTTATCAATTACATATGCCAAATACGCCTCGCATCCCTTCCGAATCATCTTCTTTGCTTGCATCGAAGTAAGAAATCTTTGAGTTTGCCTTTGACCCTTGAATGTTACCTTCTTGCCTTGTGGTGAACTCAATACCACCCTTTTATTCTTGCAATCTATTTGAGCATTAAAGCTTGTCAACCAATCCATCCCTAATATCACGTCGAATTCGCCTAACTGGAAAGGAATAAGACTCGCAGGAAAAACGTGTCCGGCTATCACTATTGTACAATGGGGGCACACATGTTCTACAGATATTCTATCTTGATTAGCTAAGACAACAGATAGGGGTTCATGCATCAATTGGGTTTCACAATTCCACTTATCAACAAAAGACTTCGAAATAAATGACCTTGTAGCTCCCGAGTCAATCAATACTTTAGCACTAGCAGCGTTCACAGAAAGCGTACCTGAAACTACATCAGAACTTTGAATTGCATCCTTTACATTCATGTTGAAAGTCCTTGCTTGTGCCGGATAGGTCAAAGCTGGATGAGATGAGGATGATGCCATTTGAGGTTGATTGAAAGGCATTGGAAATGATGGTGCTGGCATAGGAGTTGCTTGATTCATCGGATACGGCGTAGCAGTCATTTGTAGCAATTGATTGTTAACCGCTCCTTTGCATTCCCTTGACACATGTCCTACTTTACCACACTTGTAGCACGTGACGTTGGCCTTCTGATTCTTACATTCATGAGCATAGTGGCCTTTTGCGTGACACTTGTAACAAACTACATTCGCCTTGTTGCAAATCCCCGTATGCTTCTTATTACAAACTTTACACTCCGGAATTGATCCTTGCGGGGGTTTCTGTCCACTCGATTGAGATCTGTTTTCTTGTGACTTGTTCCCAAATTCTCTCTTCTTGAAGTTTCCGGGTCCACTTTGAAGTTTAAACCTTTGATTAACTTTTTGATTCTGGCCCTTGTAACTTGTGCCTTCTTCTCCCGATTCAAATCTTCTCTTTTTGTTGCCCTTCTCCTTCTGATTCTGCTCACTTTCGCCTTCAATTACCATTGCTTTTTGAACTACTTCAGCATAAGTAGTCAATTCAAAAGCTACCACCCGACTTCTCAACCACGGCTTTAGTCCTTGTTGAAATCTCTTCGCTCTCTTCTCTTCAGAATCAACATACTCTCCCATAAATCTAGATAGTTCAGTGAACTTCTTCTCATACTCCCCAACTGTCATATTATCTTGTTTTAATTCAAAGAACTTCATCTCCATTTGTGTTTGCATATAGCGAGGAAAGTACTTATCCAAAAACATTCTCTTAAATCTGTCCCAAGTAATAATTCCTTCGGGTTCTAAAGCTTTTGTTGTTTCCCACCAATAGTTCGATTCTCCTTTAAGAAAATAAGCAGCATACTCCACCTTCTGATTATCTCCAACATTTGTCAAGGCAAAAGCCTTCTCCATCTCTTTTAACCAAGCATGAGCTTCAACCGGATCTTGAGTTCCTTTGAATTCCGGGGGTTTTACGGATTGGAAGGTTTTGAAAGTGGTGACATTTCCTGGAGGTGGTTGTGGTGGTTGCATTTGTTGAAGAAGTTGTTGTTGTTGGGCAATAGTGGCTGTCTGTTGGCGTACCAATTCTAGAAGTTGTGTTATGTCAAGGTTCTGGTTTGCGTTTCGGTTTCCTTCTTCCGTATTTTCTCGGTTATTAGTGGGTCTTCCTCGAGCTCTTTTAGGTGCCATATTCTGAAATAAAAGTTATACAATTTTAAATGATACAAGGTTACGGGATTATTCACAATTATCATGGTATGCAGTTCGATATAAACAATAGAAATGATGCATGGTTATAAGCAAATTTAAAGAGCAATATAGGAATCAAGGAAAGTGCATTGCTGAATTAAAACATGGTTCGAAACGAAAGGTACGAATGTCAAAGTACGAAATACGAGTACAGATCTGAAAATAGTACGAAAGTCTAGAAACAGAAATAAACATCATAGTGATAAAAGAAACAGCCTAAGCAACTAAAGGTCACGTCCTCTAGTCCTCGTCCTCCTCCTCGGTCTCCTCCTCACGGGTCCTAGGGATGTTAGGGGTCGTGTCCTCACGCAGCATCTTGACCATGCTCCTAAGTTCATCCGCTATCATCTGCACAGTGAGCTGGCTGGACCGGTCACGGTGTACTGGCATCTTCTCCAACCTGGATGTGGCCACCTGGATCAATGACTCAAGCCTAGAGATGGTCTTCTCCTTAGGTCCGTCACCCATGATATGATCACTCGAATAAACCTCCTCAATGCGCTCCATGAGCCTGTCATACTTCCCTTGGATAGTGTCGAGCTCCAGCCTCAAGTCAGCATAGACAGAAAAGGGAATAGGTTCAGGCGGCGGGACCGAAGATGAGTGCGCACGTTGCTGTCAATAATATATATATATATATATAAAAGGGGTTAGATACGATTAAATCGAACGACGCATAATAATACTCCCGATATATATAGATATATAATATACTTATACACCCTCTGATCCTAATTGGGCTGTCCAAGGACTCTAAACCTAGGCTCTGATGCCAAAAATGTCACGCCCCAAACCAACACACACACACACGAATTGATATAATATGAACAAGAGACAGATAAATAATAAATCCGGAAATTAGGATTACATAATTTAAATCCCAAAAGGGTAACCTTTAGTTAATTACAAGTCCAAAAAGGTGAAATAAAGTCCCAAAAGATCTTATAAGTTCAGAGTGTGGATCAGCCCATCTAACTAGTACAAAACATAATAGCGAAAGCCGCTTATATCATATATGCTACCTTCGCCCTTAAACAATTCTCTGCGTAGCCAGTGGTCGATTTACGTGCTGTTTGCTTTGTGCGTACCATATTTGCTAGCTGTAAAAGGGGTTAAATACGAGAACATGAGCAAAGACGCTCAGCAAGTACTAACAGTCCTAAACACATGGCATCATAATAATATCAAAGGTGTCCGAAACAAATTTAAGAATAAATGATAAAGCATTCATTAAGGTTCATGATAATATGATGAATGGACATGGCAAAACACATGGATAATCATGGTATAGAAATCATGGCATCGTGGCAATATGGCAACATGTTATAATCATATCATCATCAAAATTCATTTTAGGACGCTACGGATTACAGCTGGTGATCAGCCGCGAAGTAATCCCGAACCGCGCTGGGTTCTCAAATATAATGGGATCCCTAGGCTATATGTGAGCCTAATAATATGTGAAAAGGACTTGCGTCTAGTCCAAATCACTAAAGAAAACATTTTATAATTCATTTTGATTTATAACATGGATGCCGGAAAAAGGTTTATATCATCTTTTATTGAAATATGGCAAAAGGGTTCAAGTTCACTAATAATGTGTCAACGCATATTGGACTTAAGGGGATAAGTTCCAAAGTCAAAAGAAAGTCAATTCTATCAAGTGTTATTCGGTATTTATGAAAGTATACGTGTCATGGTGTTATTGGAAGTTTTTAATAGGGAATCTAACATTTTGGGTACAAGTGTAAGGATATATTTGAAAGGAAGGTACTAGTATGATCGGAATTTTTATGTCAAGGTATTTGCGAACATAATAGGTATGGTGATTATCGCAACTAAATATTCATAAGGATTTATGAGTTCACGGGTGAACATATATTTGCAACAATTGTAAAGTTAAGGATGTAGTAACTTGCCTTTGCAAGATTCTGAGATTATTCAATCTTGATGGTACGAGCTTTTCCTTTCGCCTCGGAACCTACACATTATATTAACCTCGTCACTAAACGGCATTTTAAGTCTAATTTATATTACACGCGCCTATTCTCTAGTTACGTAACCTAATACTCTATTATTAGCTAACTATCGCTATAAGAGTCATTACACGTACTTAATTTTAGGTATACATGCTCATTTATACATATGAAAGACAATTAACATAATCATGTATTCACATACTCCACATAGTCACATAATTCACATAGTCACATAATGGCATGGCATGATTTATTAACTATATATATATATACTACATACTTAAACTCCTAAACACATAAGCAAGTAGCACATAAAGGCTAATTTCTAAACTTCTAAACTCCTCATACTGACCTTATCTTAATCCTAAAAGTGCTTGCAAAACTCAGCCCTTATACCCTTGACAATCATGCAAGAGTTGCACTTACAACTCTCCAATGGCTCTCTAAGGTTGCTCTCGGTTACTTAGTGAAAATAAGATGCTCTAACTAGGGCCTTCACTCTAATTTACTTCTAATAGGTTTCTAAGACTCTAAACTTACTTGTGCAATTGATACAATACAAAGGCCTCACACAAATTGGTTTAAAATGTTCAAAGGGCACAGTGAGGTTCTCTGTTGCAACCTCTCTGCACTACCTGCATCCTAACTGAGATAATTTAATGTGTACTAAGTGCATTCCTACCAAATCAATTCCCATGGATTCCCAACTCTTAAGGCTATCTCTCAGACTTGGTTTCACTCCAAGGCCCCATATGAAACTTCCCAGGTTATTACACAAAGTTGACACTGCTGAAAACTACCCTGTTTCCCAACTGCCTTGTGTTTACTGATTTAAAACTCTGTTTTCTCACTAGGATTTGGGTTCTAATGGTTTGTTAGGCTTTCTTAGGGTTCACTAAGCTCATTTAAGCCAAGGCCCCATGAAGGCCTCACTCATGACAAGGTGAAAACCTCACAAGAACACAGATTGTTCAATTCTGCCCTGTTTTGGGGTATCTACTGTTTTGAGTGTGTATACCTACCTAAATGCAGGGGCTTTGGTGATTTAAGACTACTGGAATCATAACAAAACTCACTCCCAACTCCTGGACACTTGGGACCAGCAAAACCCAACCAAATCAACACCAAAACTCCTAGTTTCTATGTGCAAAAATCTGTCCAGTGCTAGTGTGTGCCTCCTTCCACCTTATCACCCATCTTAACACCATTCAACAACAACCAAGCCAACAACTCTAGTCTATAATCTATATACCACTATTGTATAGCCTTATACAAGAAATTACAACACAAATCAAGCCTCAAAAATCACATTACCGAAGCCAAAAATTACAGCAGAGCAGAGCAGATTGGTTTTCAGCATTTCTAAGCATGATTTCGATCTAATACTCCATATAAAATCACATAATACATCAAAACTGAACATGACTAATCATGGCACATATTATACTAGCATTTTATGGCAAAAACCGAGGCATGCAATGATCAAAAACCAGTTTAAAAAGTGACAAAATCAGCATACACTTTATACTATGAAAATCATGACATGCACTTATAAACTCTAACTTTCTTGGCAAGATCTTGACATGCAATGTTTAAAACTTTGTAAAACAATCTTGTAAAGACTGAAACTCAAAGATCCCAGCAAGAAACATCTCATTCCATCCACAAAAATCATCCAAATCAATGGATTCCCTTCGGCTCCTTGGGAGTCATTGCCGAGGGCTTGAACCAAGGTTATGGCTTGACAAATGGGGGTGATACACTCCCTCAAGACCACTCCTTGTCCAAGTATTTAAGCCACAATGAGTTCAACTCTAGGTCCATGAGAACCAAAGTCGAAAACTCTTGGCTTGATGACATGCAAGTACTCAAACTAACCTTAAATGGAAGCTTGTGACTAGGAGATGATTTTTCTCTCTTGGATGAGTTGCAAAATATGTGTGTATATGAGGTTATGAAGAGAAAATTTTAAGGGTTTGGGAGGGGGTTTCTACTCAGCTGAAATGAGAGAGAGGGAGGAGAGTTTGGTGGGTTTGATTTTGTGTGTAGTGTGGTGTAGGAAATGATGAAGTCTTGTGCTTTTGACTAGGCTAGAAGTGAGTGGATTTGGGTAGTTACAATTCTATCCTTCTAGTGGCTTTAGGTGAGAATGCATGCAAGGTTTTAGTGGTAATTACAAGAGTCAAATGGTGTGAATAGTCGGTCATGCCCTTGGACTCTATTCTCTACCAAAATGCATGCAAGGGTACTAGTGTAATCTTATAATTACTAAAAGTATGAATAAAATGAATGGATTTTAATAAATAAACTACAATTCCATAAATCATCAAATTAATACTATAAATACTATGAGATTTTACAAGTTTAACAAAATCATGATCAAAAATTTTGGACAAAGAAATATTTTTAAAAGCATTTTCAAGTATTACACTCTAATATATAATCTATGTATAAAAAGAATTTACACACAATAATACACATAATAATTCACAACAAAACGACTTTCCACTACAATTATATATGTATATCATATCACGTAATCGCTCGCATTACAATTTACCACTATTTACGATAATCTCTACTATTATTAAATCGCGTAGCCGCAACTATTAAATTAACATCGAATCGTGCAAGATAATTAATCGCGTAGCTAAATTTCTTGCATACGACTATTTATACACGAAATATAATCTAATTATGCCATCAAGTCATGTATAAATCCCAATTATCACTAAATCGCGTAACAAGAAATCTTACTCGCGTACAAAATATATCGCGTAGAAATTATATCGCATAAAAGTTATATTAGTGATACTTGCAATACCACATAACAAGAGAATATTTATATATATACACATATAACGATTCCACGTATCGACATACTAACATAGGATATAAGTATCGTGCTTATGAAGAAGTTCAAAATTACCGGTTGTTACAATTTCGATTGTTTGGAGCTTCGAAGTCTAGTTCTTAATATCCAGATCCATCCTCGAGATAAAATTCGCTGGGACACTACTCAATCTAATGCTACTGGGATTTCCACCATTTGGAACTCTATTCGCACCATCGGGACCCCTCCTGCTTGGGTTGATGTTGTATGGCATAATCTTTCCATACCTAAATGTGCTTTTACGTTCTGGCTTGCTATTAAAGGAAGACTCCTCACCAGGGACCGAATGCATAAATTCAACATGAATACGGAGCTGAGATGCATTTTATGTAATATCGATAATGAATCCCACAGGCATATTTTTGTATCGTGCCCATATATTATGCATATCATGGCTAATAGTTCTTTCACCTTCTCTGAAGACTGGTCGCATTATAAAAATGGGGAATTCTTAGTGGGGCCAGTTACTGGTATTAGAAAGCAGATGGGACACCTTTATGCAGCCATCACGTTTTTTCTTGTCTGGAAGGAAAGGAATGCTAGACTCCATAATGCTACCAACCAGCCTGCATCTATGACTTTGACTTTGGTCAAGCGCATGTTTCGTGAGAAACTTCACTCGTGTCATCGATTTCAAAAAGAAGTATTAAAGAACCATGATCTATTATTGGACTTGTACTAGTTTAGCTTAGTTTTTGTTGACTATTTATTTAGTCTTTCCTAGTAGCTTCGTTAGCTTCTAGTTTTTGTGAGCAGAGGACTTATGTACTTGTTTATCACTTTCCTGGGGTATGCCCCTTGTAGCTTGTCTCCGTTTCTTCTTCTATAAAACTTTTATTTAGCAAAAAAAAAAAAAAAAGGTGTTGCCAGACTCAAACGAGTCAAGAATGAAACTACAAGTTGTTTACAATTTCAAACAACCGAAAATGAAGCTACAAGTTGTTTTTAACTTCAAACGAGTCTGGAATGAAGCTAAAAGTTGTTTCCAACTTCAATCTACCAATAATGAAGCTACAAGTTGTTTCCGGGCTCAAACGAGTCAAGAATGAAACTACAAGTTGATTACAATTTCAAACAACCGAAAATGAAGCTAAAAGTTGTTTTTAACTTCGAACGAGTTTGGAATGAAGCTACAAATTGTTTCCAACTTCAATCTACCAATAATGAAGCTACAAGTTAATTACAATTTCAAACAACCGAAAATGAAGCTACAAATTGTTTTTAACTTCAAACGAGTCTGGAATGAAGCTAAAAGTTGTTTCCAACTCCAATCTACCAATAATGAAGCTACAAGTTGTTTACGGGCTCAAACGAGTCAACAATGAAACTACAAGTTGATTCCAATTTCCAACAACCGAAAATGAAGGTACAAGTTGTTTTCAACTTCAAACGAGTCTGGAATGAAGCTACAAGTTGTTTCCAACTCCAATCTAGTCAATAATGAAGCTACAAGTTGTTTCCGGGCTCAAACGAGTCAAGAATGAAACTACAAGTTGATTACAATTTCAAACAACCGAAAATGAAGCTACAAGTTGTTTTTAACTTCGAAAGAGTTTGGAATGAAGCTACAAGTTGTTTCCAACGAAATCTACCAATAATGAAGCTACAAGTTGTTTACGGGCTCAAACGAGTCAAGAATGAAACTACAAGTTGATTCCAATTTCCAACAACCGAAAATGAATGTACAAGTTGTTTTAAACTTCAAACGAGTCTGGAATGAAGCTACAAGTTGTTTCCAACTTCAATCTAGTCAATAATGAAGCTACAAGTTGTTTCCGGGCTCAAACGAGTCAAGAATGAAACTACAAGTTGATTACAATTTTAAACAACCGAAAATCAAGCTTCAAGTTGTGTTTAACTTCAAACGAGTCTGGAATGAAGCTAAAAGTTGTTTCCAACTTCAATCTACCAATAATGAAGCTACAAGTTGTTTACGGGATCAAACGAGTCAAGAATGAAACTACAAGTTGATTCTAATTTCAAACAACCGAAAATGAATGTACAAGTTGTGTTTAACTTCAAACGAGTCTGGAATGAAGCTACAAGTTGTTTCCAACTTCAATCTAGTCAATAATGAAGCTACAAGGTGTTGCCAGACTCAAACGAGTCAAGAATGAAACTACAAGTTGTTTACAATTTCAAACAACCGAAAATGAAGCTACAAGTTGTTTTTAACTTCAAACGAGTCTGGAATGAAGCTAAAAGTTGTTTCCAACTTCAATCTACCAATAATGAAGCTACAAGTTGTTTCCGGGCTCAAACGAGTCAAGAATGAAACTACAAGTTGATTACAATTTCAAACAACCGAAAATGAAGCTAAAAGTTGTTTTTAACTTCGAACGAGTTTGGAATGAAGCTACAAGTTGTTTCCAACTTCAATCTACCAATAATGAAGCTACAAGTTGTTTACGGGCTCAAACGAGTCAACAATGAAACTACAAGTTGATTCCAATTTCCAACAACCGAAAATGAAGGTACAAGTTGTTTTCAACTTCAAACGAGTCTGGAATGAAGCTACAAGTTGTTTCCAACTCCAATCTAGTCAATAATGAAGCTACAAGTTGTTTCCGGGCTCAAACGAGTCAAGAATGAAACTACAAGTTGATTACAATTTCAAACAACCGAAAATGAAGCTACAAGTTGTTTTTAACTTCGAAAGAGTTTGGAATGAAGCTACAAGTTGTTTCCAACTTCAATCTACCAATAATGAAGCTACAAGTTGTTTCCGGGCTCAAACGATTCAAGAATGAAACTACAAGTTGATTACAATTTCAAACAACCGAAAATGAAGCTACAAGTTGTTTTTAACTTCGAACGAGTCTGGAATGAAGCTACAAGTTGTTTCCAACTTCAATCTACCAATAATGAAGCTACAAGTTGTTTACGGGCTCAAACGAGTCAAGAATTAAACTACAAGATAATTACAATTTCAAACAACCGAAAATGAAGCTACAAGTTGTTTTTAACTTCAAACGAGTCTGGAATGAAGCTAAAAGTTGTTTCCAACTCCAATCTACCAATAATGAAGCTACAAGTTGTTTACGGGCTCAAACGAGTCAACAATGAAACTACAAGTTGATTCCAATTTCCAACAACCGAAAATGAAGGTACAAGTTGTTTTCAACTTCAAACGAGTCTGGAATGAAGCTACAAGTTGTTTCCAACTCCAATCTAGTCAATAATGAAGCTACAAGTTGTTTCTGGGCTCAAACGAGTCAAGAATGAAACTACAAGTTGATTACAATTTCAAACAACCGAAAATCAAGCTTCAAGTTGTGTTTAACTTCGAAAGAGTCTGGAATGAAGCTAAAAGTTGTTTCCAACGAAATCTACCAATAATGAAGCTACAAGTTGTTTACGGGCTCAAACGAGTCAAGAATGAAACTACAAGTTAATTCCAATTTCCAACAACCGAAAATGAATGTACAAGTTGTTTTGAACTTCAAACGAGTCTGGAATGAAGCTACAAGTTGTTTCCAACTCCAATCTAGTCAATAATGAAGCTACAAGTTGTTTCCGGGCTCAAACGAGTCAAGAATGAAACTACAAGTTGATTACATTTTCAAACAACCGAAAATGAAGCTACAAGTTGTTTTTAACTTCAAACGAGTCTGGAATTAAACTACAAGTTGTTTCCAACTTCAATCTAGTCAATAATGAAGCTACAAGTTGTTTCCGGGCTCAAACGAGTCAAGAATGAAACTACAAGTTGATTGCAATTTCAAACAACCGAAAATCAAGCTACAAGTTGTTTTTAACTTCAAACGAGTCTGGAATGAAGCTAAAAGTTGTTTCCAACTTCAATCTACCAATAATGAAGCTACAAGTTGTTTACGGACTCAAACGAGTCAAGAATGAAACTACAAGTTGATTCCAATTTCAAACAACCGAAAATCAAGCTACAAGTTGTTTTTAACTTCAAACGAGTCTGGAATGAAGCTAAAAGTTGTTTCCAACTTCAATCTACCAATAATGAAGCTACAAGTTGTTTACGGACTCAAACGAGTCAAGAATGAAACTACAAGTTGATTCCAATTTCAAACAACCGAAAATGAATGTACAAGTTGTTTTTAACTTCGAACGAGTCTGGAATGAAGCTAAAAGTTGTTTCCAACTTCAATTTAGTCAATAATGAAGCTAGAAGTTGTTTCCGGGCTCAAACGAATCAAGAATGAAACTACAAGTTGATTACAATTTCAAACAACCGAAAATCAAGCTACAAGTTGTTTTTAACTTCAAACGAGTCTGGAATGAAGCTAAAAGTTGTTTCCAACTTCAATCTACCAATAATGAAGCTACAAGTTGTTTCCGGGCTCAAACGAGTCAAGAATGAAACTACAAGTTGATTACAATTTCAAACAACCGAAAATGAAGCTAAAAGTTGTTTTTAACTTCGAACGAGTTTGGAATGAAGCTACAAGTTGTTTCCAACTTCAATCTACCAATAATGAAGCTACAAGTTGTTTACGGGCTCAAACGAGTCAAGAATTAAACTACAAGTTAATTACAATTTCAAACAACCGAAAATGAAGCTACAAGTTGTTTTTAACTTCAAACGAGTGTGGAATGAAGCTAAAAGTTGTTTCCAACTCCAATCTACCAATAATGAAGCTACAAGTTGTTTACGGGCTCAAACGAGTCAACAATGAAACTACAAGTTGATTCCAATTTCCAACAACCGAAAATGAAGGTACAAGTTGTTTTCAACTTCAAACGAGTCTGGAATGAAGCTACAAGTTGTTTCCAACTCCAATCTAGTCAATAATGAAGCTACAAGTTGTTTCTGGGCTCAAACGAGTCAAGAATGAAACTACAAGTTGATTACAATTTCAAACAACCGAAAATGAAGCTACAAGTTGTTTTTAACTTCGAAAGAGTTTGGAATAAAGCTACAAGTTGTTTCCAACGAAATCTACCAATAATGAAGCTACAAGTTGTTTACGGGCTCAAACGAGTCAAGAATGAAACTACAAGTTGATTCCAATTTCCAACAACCGAAAATGAATGTACAAGTTGTTTTGAACTTCAAACGAGTCTTGAATGAAGCTACAAGTTGTTTCCAACTCCAATCTAGTCAATAATGAAGCTACAAGTTGTTTCCGGGCTCAAACGAGTCAAGAATGAAACTACAAGTTGATTACATTTTCAAACAACCGAAAATGAAGCTACAAGTTGTTTTTAACTTCAAACGAGTCTGGAATTAAACTACAAGTTGTTTCCAACTTCAATCTAGTCAATAATGAAGCTACAAGTTGTTTCCGGGCTCAAACGAGTCAAGAATGAAACTACAAGTTGATTGCAATTTCAAACAACCGAAAATCAAGCTACAAGTTGTTTTTAACTTCAAACGAGTCTGGAATGAAGCTAAAAGTTGTTTCCAACTTCAATCTACCAATAATGAAGCTACAAGTTGTTTACGGACTCAAACGAGTCAAGAATGAAACTACAAGTTGATTCCAATTTCAAACAACCGAAAATGAATGTACAAGTTGTTTTTAACTTCGAACGAGTCTGGAATGAAGCTAAAAGTTGTTTCCAACTTCAATTTAGTCAATAATGAAGCTAGAAGTTGTTTCCGGGCTCAAACGAATCAAGAATGAAACTACAAGTTGATTACAATTTCAAACAACCGAAAATCAAGCTACAAGTTGTTTTTAACTTCAAACGAGTCTGGAATGAAGCTAAAAGTTGTTTCCAACTTCAATCTACCAATAATGAAGCTACAAGTTGTTTCCGGGTTTAAACGAGTCAAGAATGAAACTACAAGTTGATTACAATATCAAACAACCGAAAATGAAGCTACAAGTTGTTTTTAACTTCGAAAGAGTTTGGAATGAAGCTACAAGTTGTTTCCAACTTCAATCTACCAATAATGAAGCTACAAGTTGTTTACGGGCTCAAACGAGTCAAGAATGAAACTACAAGTTTATTACAATTTCAAACAACCGAAAATGAAGCTACAGGTTGTTTTTAACTTCAAACGAGTCTGGAATGAAGCTAAAAGTTGTTTCCAACTTCAATCTACCAATAATGAAGCTACAAGTTGTTTACGGGCTCAAACGAGTCAAGAATGAAACTACAAGTTGATTCCAATTTCAAACAACCGAAAATGAATGTACAAGTTGTTTTCAACTTCAAACGAGTCTGGAATGAAGCTACAAGTTGTTTCCAACTTCAATCTACCAATAATGAAGCTACAAGTTGTTTCCGGGCTCAAACGAGTCAAGAATGAAACTACAAGTTGATTACAATTTCAAACAACCGAAAATGAAGCTAAAAGTTGTTTTTAACTTCGAACGAGTCTTGAATGAAGCTAAAAGTTGTTTCCAACTTCAATCTACCAATAATTAAGCTACAAGTTGTTTAAGGGCTCAAACGAGTTAAGAATGAAACTACAAGTTGATTACAATTTCAAACAACCGAAAATGAAGCTACAAGTTGTTTTTAACTTCGAACGAGTTTGGAATGAAGCTACAAGTTGTTTCCAACTTCAATCTAGTCAATAATGAAGCTACAAGTTGTTTCCGGGCTCAAACGAGTCAAGAATGAAACTACAAGTTGATTACAATTTCAAACAACCGAAAATCAAGCTACAAGTTGTTTTTAACTTCAAACGAGTCTGGAATGAAGCTAAAAGTTGTTTCCAACTTCAATCTACCAATAATGAAGCTACAAGTTGTTTACGGACTCAAACGAGTCAAGAATGAAACTACAAGTTGATTCCAATTTCAAACAACCGAAAATGAATGTACAAGTTGTTTTTAACTTCGAACGAGTCTGGAATGAAGCTACAAGTTGTTTCCAACTTCAATCTACCAATAATGAAGCTACAAGTTGTTTCCGGGCTCAAACGAGTCAAGAATGAAACTACAAGTTGATTACAATTTCAAACAACCGAAAATGAAGCTAAAAGTTGTTTTTAACTTCGAACGAGTGTGGAATGAAGCTAAAAGTTGTTTCCAACTCCAATCTACCAATAATGAAGCTACAAGTTGTTTACGGGCTCAAACGAGTCAACAATGAAACTACAAGTTGATTCCAATTTCCAACAACCGAAAATGAAGGTACAAGTTGTTTTCAACTTCAAACGAGTCTGGAATGAAGCTACAAGTTGTTTCCAACTTCAATCTAGTCAATAATGAAGTTACAAGTTGTTTCCGGGCTCAAACGAATCAAGAATGAAACAACAAGTTGATTACAATTTCAAACAACCGAAAATCAAGCTACAAGTTGTTTTGAACTTCAAACGAGTCTTGAATGAAGCTACAAGTTGTTTCCAACTCCAATCTAGTCAATAATGAAGCTACAAGTTGTTTCCGGGCTCAAACGAGTCAAGAATGAAACTACAAGTTGATTACATTTTCAAACAACCGAAAATGAAGCTACAAGTTGTTTTTAACTTCAAACGAGTCTGGAATTAAACTACAAGTTGTTTCCAACTTCAATCTAGTCAATAATGAAGCTACAAGTTGTTTCCGGGCTCAAACGAGTCAAGAATGAAACTACAAGTTGATTGCAATTTCAAACAACCGAAAATCAAGCTACAAGTTGTTTTTAACTTCAAACGAGTCTGGAATGAAGCTAAAAGTTGTTTCCAACTTCAATCTACCAATAATGAAGCTACAAGTTGTTTACGGACTCAAACGAGTCAAGAATGAAACTACAAGTTGATTCCAATTTCAAACAACCGAAAATGAATGTACAAGTTGTTTTTAACTTCGAACGAGTCTGGAATGAAGCTAAAAGTTGTTTCCAACTTCAATTTAGTCAATAATGAAGCTAGAAGTTGTTTCCGGGCTCAAACGAATCAAGAATGAAACTACAAGTTGATTACAATTTCAAACAACCGAAAATCAAGCTACAAGTTGTTTTTAACTTCAAACGAGTCTGGAATGAAGCTAAAAGTTGTTTCCAACTTCAATCTACCAATAATGAAGCTACAAGTTGTTTCCGGGTTTAAACGAGTCAAGAATGAAACTACAAGTTGATTACAATATCAAACAACCGAAAATGAAGCTACAAGTTGTTTTTAACTTCGAAAGAGTTTGGAATGAAGCTACAAGTTGTTTCCAACTTCAATCTACCAATAATGAAGCTACAAGTTGTTTACGGGCTCAAACGAGTCAAGAATGAAACTACAAGTTTATTACAATTTCAAACAACCGAAAATGAAGCTACAGGTTGTTTTTAACTTCAAACGAGTCTGGAATGAAGCTAAAAGTTGTTTCCAACTTCAATCTACCAATAATGAAGCTACAAGTTGTTTACGGGCTCAAACGAGTCAAGAATGAAACTACAAGTTGATTCCAATTTCAAACAACCGAAAATGAATGTACAAGTTGTTTTCAACTTCAAACGAGTCTGGAATGAAGCTACAAGTTGTTTCCAACTTCAATCTACCAATAATGAAGCTACAAGTTTTTTCCGGGCTCAAACGAGTCAAGAATGAAACTACAAGTTGATTACAATTTCAAACAACCGAAAATGAAGCTAAAAGTTGTTTTTAACTTCGAACGAGTCTTGAATGAAGCTAAAAGTTGTTTCCAACTTCAATCTACCAATAATTAAGCTACAAGTTGTTTAAGGGCTCAAACGAGTTAAGAATGAAACTACAAGTTGATTACAATTTCAAACAACCGAAAATGAAGCTACAAGTTGTTTTTAACTTCGAACGAGTTTGGAATGAAGCTACAAGTTGTTTCCAACTTCAATCTAGTCAATAATGAAGCTACAAGTTGTTTCCGGGCTCAAACGAGTCAAGAATGAAACTACAAGTTGATTACAATTTCAAACAACCGAAAATCAAGCTACAAGTTGTTTTTAACTTCAAACGAGTCTGGAATGAAGCTAAAAGTTGTTTCCAACTTCAATCTACCAATAATGAAGCTACAAGTTGTTTACGGACTCAAACGAGTCAAGAATGAAACTACAAGTTGATTCCAATTTCAAACAACCGAAAATGAATGTACAAGTTGTTTTTAACTTCGAACGAGTCTGGAATGAAGCTACAAGTTGTTTCCAACTTCAATCTACCAATAATGAAGCTACAAGTTGTTTCCGGGCTCAAACGAGTCAAGAATGAAACTACAAGTTGATTACAATTTCAAACAACCGAAAATGAAGCTAAAAGTTGTTTTTAACTTCGAACGAGTGTGGAATGAAGCTAAAAGTTGTTTCCAACTCCAATCTACCAATAATGAAGCTACAAGTTGTTTACGGGCTCAAACGATTCAACAATGAAACTACAAGTTGATTCCAATTTCCAACAACCGAAAATGAAGGTACAAGTTGTTTTCAACTTCAAACGAGTCTGGAATGAAGCTACAAGTTGTTTCCAACTCCAATCTAGTCAATAATGAAGCTACAAGTTGTTTCCGGGCTCAAACGAGTCAAGAATGAAACTACAAGTTGATTACAATATCAAACAACCGAAAATGAAGCTACAAGTTGTTTTTAACTTCGAAAGAGTTTGGAATGAAGCTACAAGTTGTTTCCAACGAAATCTACCAATAATGAAGCTACAAGTTGTTTACGGGCTCAAACGAGTCAAGAATGAAACTACAAGTTGATTCCAATTTCCAACAACCGAAAATGAATGTACAAGTTGTTTTGAACTTCAAACGAGTCTGGAATGAAGCTAAAAGTTGTTTCCAACTCCAATCTACCAATAATGAAGCTACAAGTTGTTTACGGGCTCAAACGAGTCAAGAATGAAACTACAAGTTGATTACATTTTCAAACAACCGAAAATGAAGCTACAAGTTGTTTTCAACTTCAAAAGAGTCTGGAATGAAGCTACAAGTTGTTTCCAACTTCAATCTACCAATAATGAAGCTACAAGTTGTTTCCGGGCTCAAACGAGTCAAGAATGAAACTACAAGTTGATTGCAATTTCAAACAACCGAAAATCAAGCTACAAGTTGTTTTTAACTTCAAACGAGTCTGGAATGAAGCTAAAAGTTGTTTCCAACTTCAATCTACCAATAATGAAGCTACAAGTTGTTTACGGACTCAAACGAGTCAAGAATGAAACTACAAGTTGATTACAATTTCAAACAACCGAAAATGAAGCTACAAGTTGTTTTTAACTTCGAACGAGTCTGGAATGAAGCTACAAGTTGTTTCCAACTTCAATCTAGTCAATAATGAAGCTACAAGTTGTTTACGGGCTCAAACGAGTCAAGAATGAAACTACAAGTTGATTACAATTTCAAACAACCGAAAATCAAGCTACAAGTTGTTTTTAACTTCAAACGAGTCTGGAATGAAGCTAAAAGTTGTTTCCAACTTCAATCTACCAATAATGAAGCTACAAGTTGTTTACGGGCTCAAACGAGTCAAGAATGAAACTACAAGTTGATTACAATTTCAAACAACCGAAAATGAACCTAAAAGTTGTTTTTAACTTCGAACGAGTCTGGAATGAAGCTAAAAGTTGTTTCCAACTTCAATCTACCGATAATTAAGCTACAAGTTGTTTAAGGGCTCAAACGAGTTAAGAATGAAACTACAAGTTGATTACAATTTCAAACAACCGAAAATGAAGCTACAAGTTGTTTTTAACTTCGAACGAGTTTGGAATGAAGCTACAAGTTGTTTCCAACTTCAATCTACCAATAATGAAGCTACAAGTTGTTTACGGGCTCAAACGAGTCAAGAATTAAACTACAAGTTAATTACAATTTCAAACAACCGAAAATGAAGCTACAAGTTGTTTTTAACTTCAAACGAGTCTGGAATGAAGCTAAAAGTTGTTTCCAACTTCAATCTACCAATAATGAAGCTACAAGTTGTTTACGGGCTCAAACGAGTCAAGAATGAAACTACAAGTTGATTACAATTTCAAACAACCGAAAATGAAGCTACAAGTTGTTTTTAACTTCGAACGAGTCTGGAATGAAGCTACAAGTTGTTTCCAACTTCAATCTAGTCAATAATGAAGCTACAAGTTGTTTACGGGCTCAAACGAGTCAAGAATGAAACTACAAGTTGATTACAATTTCAAACAACCGAAAATCAAGCTACAAGTTGTTTTTAACTTCAAACGAGTCTGGAATGAAGCTAAAAGTTGTTTCCAACTTCAATCTACCAATAATGAAGCTACAAGTTGTTTACGGGCTCAAACGAGTCAAGAATGAAACTACAAGTTGATTACAATTTCAAACAACCGAAAATGAACCTAAAAGTTGTTTTTAACTTCGAACGAGTCTGGAATGAAGCTAAAAGTTGTTTCCAACTTCAATCTACCGATAATTAAGCTACAAGTTGTTTAAGGGCTCAAACGAGTTAAGAATGAAACTACAAGTTGATTACAATTTCAAACAACCGAAAATGAAGCTACAAGTTGTTTTTAACTTCGAACGAGTTTGGAATGAAGCTACAAGTTGTTTCCAACTTCAATCTACCAATAATGAAGCTACAAGTTGTTTCCGGGCTCAAACGAGTCAAGAATGAAACTACAAGTTGATTACAATTTCAAACAACCGAAAATGAAGCTAAAAGTTGTTTTTAACTTCGAACGAGTGTGGAATGAAGCTAAAAGTTGTTTCCAACTCCAATCTACCAATAATGAAGCTACAAGTTGTTTACGGGCTCAAACGATTCAACAATGAAACTACAAGTTGATTCCAATTTCCAACAACCGAAAATGAAGGTACAAGTTGTTTTCAACTTCAAACGAGTCTGGAATGAAGCTACAAGTTGTTTCCAACTCCAATCTAGTCAATAATGAAGCTACAAGTTGTTTCCGGGCTCAAACGAGTCAAGAATGAAACTACAAGTTGATTACAATATCAAACAACCGAAAATGAAGCTACAAGTTGTTTTTAACTTCGAAAGAGTTTGGAATGAAGCTACAAGTTGTTTCCAACGAAATCTACCAATAATGAAGCTACAAGTTGTTTACGGGCTCAAACGAGTCAAGAATGAAACTACAAGTTGATTCCAATTTCCAACAACCGAAAATGAATGTACAAGTTGTTTTGAACTTCAAACGAGTCTGGAATGAAGCTAAAAGTTGTTTCCAACTCCAATCTACCAATAATGAAGCTACAAGTTGTTTACGGGCTCAAACGAGTCAAGAATGAAACTACAAGTTGATTACATTTTCAAACAACCGAAAATGAAGCTACAAGTTGTTTTCAACTTCAAAAGAGTCTGGAATGAAGCTACAAGTTGTTTCCAACTTCAATCTACCAATAATGAAGCTACAAGTTGTTTCCGGGCTCAAACGAGTCAAGAATGAAACTACAAGTTGATTGCAATTTCAAACAACCGAAAATCAAGCTACAAGTTGTTTTTAACTTCAAACGAGTCTGGAATGAAGCTAAAAGTTGTTTCCAACTTCAATCTACCAATAATGAAGCTACAAGTTGTTTACGGACTCAAACGAGTCAAGAATGAAACTACAAGTTGATTACAATTTCAAACAACCGAAAATGAAGCTACAAGTTGTTTTTAACTTCGAACGAGTCTGGAATGAAGCTACAAGTTGTTTCCAACTTCAATCTAGTCAATAATGAAGCTACAAGTTGTTTACGGGCTCAAACGAGTCAAGAATGAAACTACAAGTTGATTACAATTTCAAACAACCGAAAATCAAGCTACAAGTTGTTTTTAACTTCAAACGAGTCTGGAATGAAGCTAAAAGTTGTTTCCAACTTCAATCTACCAATAATGAAGCTACAAGTTGTTTACGGGCTCAAACGAGTCAAGAATGAAACTACAAGTTGATTACAATTTCAAACAACCGAAAATGAACCTAAAAGTTGTTTTTAACTTCGAACGAGTCTGGAATGAAGCTAAAAGTTGTTTCCAACTTCAATCTACCGATAATTAAGCTACAAGTTGTTTAAGGGCTCAAACGAGTTAAGAATGAAACTACAAGTTGATTACAATTTCAAACAACCGAAAATGAAGCTACAAGTTGTTTTTAACTTCGAACGAGTTTGGAATGAAGCTACAAGTTGTTTCCAACTTCAATCTACCAATAATGAAGCTACAAGTTGTTTACGGGCTCAAACGAGTCAAGAATTAAACTACAAGTTAATTACAATTTCAAACAACCGAAAATGAAGCTACAAGTTGTTTTTAACTTCAAACGAGTCTGGAATGAAGCTAAAAGTTGTTTCCAACTTCAATCTACCAATAATGAAGCTACAAGTTGTTTACGGGCTCAAACGAGTCAAGAATGAAACTACAAGTTGATTACAATTTCAAACAACCGAAAATGAAGCTACAAGTTGTTTTAACTTCGAACGAGTCTGGAATGAAGCTACAAGTTGTTTCCAACTTCAATCTAGTCAATAATGAAGCTACAAGTTGTTTACGGGCTCAAACGAGTCAAGAATGAAACTACAAGTTGATTACAATTTCAAACAACCGAAAATCAAGCTACAAGTTGTTTTTAACTTCAAACGAGTCTGGAATGAAGCTAAAAGTTGTTTCCAACTTCAATCTACCAATAATGAAGCTACAAGTTGTTTACGGGCTCAAACGAGTCAAGAATGAAACTACAAGTTGATTACAATTTCAAACAACCGAAAATGAACCTAAAAGTTGTTTTTAACTTCGAACGAGTCTGGAATGAAGCTAAAAGTTGTTTCCAACTTCAATCTACCGATAATTAAGCTACAAGTTGTTTAAGGGCTCAAACGAGTTAAGAATGAAACTACAAGTTGATTACAATTTCAAACAACCGAAAATGAAGCTACAAGTTGTTTTTAACTTCGAACGAGTTTGGAATGAAGCTACAAGTTGTTTCCAACTTCAATCTACCAATAATGAAGCTACAAGTTGTTTACGGGCTCAAACGAGTCAAGAATTAAACTACAAGTTAATTACAATTTCAAACAACCGAAAATGAAGCTACAAGTTGTTTTTAACTTCAAACGAGTCTGGAATGAAGCTAAAAGTTGTTTCCAACTCCAATCTACCAATAATGAAGCTACAAGTTGTTTACGGGCTCAAACGAGTCAACAATGAAACTACAAGTTGATTCCAATTTCCAACAACCAAAAATGATGGTACAAGTTGTTTTCAACTTCAAACGAGTCTGGAATGAAGCTACAAGTTGTTTCCAACTCCAATCTAGTCAATAATGAAGCTACAAGTTGTTTCCGGGCTCAAACGAGTCAAGAATGAAACTACAAGTTGATTACAATATCAAACAACCGAAAATGAAGCTACAAGTTGTTTTTAACTTCGAAAGAGTTTGGAATGAAGCTACAAGTTGTTTCCAACTTCAATCTACCAATAATGAAGCTACAAGTTGTTTCCGGGCTCAAACGAGTCAAGAATGAAACTACAAGTTTATTACAATTTCAAACAACCGAAAATGAAGCTACAAGTTGTTTTTAACTTCGAAAGAGTTTGGAATGAAGCTACAAGTTGTTTCCAACTTCAATCTACCAATAATGAAGCTACAAGTTGTTTACGGGCTCAAACGAGTCAAGAATGAAACTACAAGTTTATTACAATTTCAAACAACCGAAAATGAAGCTACAAGTTGTTTTTAACTTCAAACGAGTCTGGAATGAAGCTAAAAGTTGTTTCCAACTTCAATCTACCAATAATGAAGCTACAAGTTGTTTACGGGCTCAAACGAGTCAAGAATGAAACTACAAGTTGATTCCAATTTCAAACAACCGAAAATGAATGTACAAGTTGTTTTCAACTTCAAACGAGTCTGGAATGAAGCTACAAGTTGTTTCCAACTTCAATCTACCAATAATGAAGCTACAAGTTGTTTCCGGGCTCAAACGAGTCAAGAATGAAACTACAAGTTGATTACAATTTCAAACAACCGAAAATGAAGCTAAAAGTTGTTTTTAACTTCGAACGAGTCTTGAATGAAGCTAAAAGTTGTTTCCAACTTCAATCTACCAATAATTAAGCTACAAGTTGTTTAAGGGCTCAAACGAGTTAAGAATGAAACTACAAGTTGATTACAATTTCAAACAACCGAAAATGAAGCTACAAGTTGTTTTTAACTTCGAACGAGTTTGGAATGAAGCTACAAGTTGTTTCCAACTTCAATCTAGTCAATAATGAAGCTACAAGTTGTTTCCGGGCTCAAACGAGTCAAGAATGAAACTACAAGTTGATTACAATTTCAAACAACCGAAAATCAAGCTACAAGTTGTTTTTAACTTCAAACGAGTCTGGAATGAAGCTAAAAGTTGTTTCCAACTTCAATCTACCAATAATGAAGCTACAAGTTGTTTACGGACTCAAACGAGTCAGAATGAAACTACAAGTTGATTCCAATTTCAAACAACCGAAAATGAATGTACAAGTTGTTTTTAACTTCGAACGAGTCTGGAATGAAGCTAAAAGTTGTTTCCAACTTCAATTTAGTCAATAATGAAGCTACAAGTTGTTTCCGGGCTCAAACGAATCAAGAATTAAACTACAAGTTAATTACAATTTCAAACAACCGAAAATGAAGCTACAAGTTGTTTTTAACTTCAAACGAGTCTGGAATGAAGCTAAAAGTTGTTTCCAACTCCAATCTACCAATAATGAAGCTACAAGTTGTTTACGGGCTCAAACGAGTCAACAATGAAACTACAAGTTGATTCCAATTTCCAACAACCGAAAATGAAGGTACAAGTTGTTTTCAACTTCAAACGAGTCTGGAATGAAGCTACAAGTTGTTTCCAACTCCAATCTAGTCAATAATGAAGCTACAAGTTGTTTCCGGGCTCAAACGAGTCAAGAATGAAACTACAAGTTGATTACAATATCAAACAACCGAAAATGAAGCTAAAAGTTGTTTTTAACTTCGAACGAGTCTGGAATGAAGCTAAAAGTTGTTTCCAACTTCAATCTACCAATAATTAAGCTACAAGTTGTTTAAGGGCTCAAACGAGTTAAGAATGAAACTACAAGTTGATTACAATTTCAAACAACCGAAAATGAAGCTAAAAGTTGTTTTTAACTTCGAACGAGTCTGGAATGAAGCTAAAAGTTGTTTCCAACTTCAATCTACCAATAATTAAGCTACAAGTTGTTTAAGGGCTCAAACGAGTTAAGAATGAAACTACAAGTTGATTACAATTTCAAACAACCGAAAATGAAGCTACAAGTTGTTTTTAACTTCGAACGAGTCTGGAATGAAGCTACAAGTTGTTTCCAACTTCAATCTAGTCAATAATGAAGCTACAAGTTGTTTACGGACTCAAACGAGTCAAGAATGAAACTACAAGTTGATTACAATTTCAAACAACCGAAAATCAAGCTACAAGTTGTTTTTAACTTCAAACGAGTCTGGAATGAAGCTAAAAGTTGTTTCCAACTTCAATCTACCAATAATGAAGCTACAAGTTGTTTACGGGCTCAAACGAGTCAAGAATGAAACTACAAGTTGATTACAATTTCAAACAACCGAAAATGAAGCTAAAAGTTGTTTTTAACTTCGAACGAGTCTGGAATGAAGCTAAAAGTTGTTTCCAACTTCAATCTACCAATAATTAAGCTACAAGTTGTTTAAGGGCTCAAACGAGTTAAGAATGAAACTACAAGTTGATTACAATTTCAAACAACCGAAAATGAAGCTACAAGTTGTTTTTAACTTCGAACGAGTCTGGAATGAAGCTACAAGTTGTTTCCAACTTCAATCTAGTCAATAATGAAGCTACAAGTTGTTTACGGACTCAAACGAGTCAAGAATGAAACTACAAGTTGATTACAATTTCAAACAACCGAAAATCAAGCTACAAGTTGTTTTTAACTTCAAACGAGTCTGGAATGAAGCTAAAAGTTGTTTCCAACTTCAATCTACCAATAATGAAGCTACAAGTTGTTTACGGGCTCAAACGAGTCAAGAATGAAACTACAAGTTGATTACAATTTCAAACAACCGAAAATGAACCTAAAAGTTGTTTTTAACTTCGAACGAGTCTGGAATGAAGTTAAAAGTTGTTTCCAACTTCAATCTACCGATAATTAAGCTACAAGTTGTTGAAGGGCTCAAACGAGTTAAGAATGAAACTACAAGTTGATTACAATTTCAAACAACCGAAAATGAAGCTACAAGTTGTTTTTAACTTCGAACGAGTTTGGAATGAAGCTACAAGTTGTTTCCAACTTCAATCTACCAATAATGAAGCTACAAGTTGTTTACGGGCTCAAACGAGTCAAGAATTAAACTACAAGTTAATTACAATTTCAAACAACCGAAAATGAAGCTACAAGTTGTTTTAACTTCAAACGAGTCTGGAATGAAGCTAAAAGTTGTTTCCAACTCCAATCTACCAATAATGAAGCTACAAGTTGTTTACGGGCTCAAACGAGTCAACAATGAAACTACAAGTTGATTCCAATTTCCAACAACCGAAAATGAAGGTACAAGTTGTTTTCAACTTCAAACGAGTCTGGAATGAAGCTACAAGTTGTTTCCAACTCCAATCTAGTCAATAATGAAGCTACAAGTTGTTTCCGGGCTCAAACGAGTCAAGAATGAAACTACAAGTTGATTACAATATCAAACAACCGAAAATGAAGCTACAAGTTGTTTTTAACTTCGAAAGAGTTTGGAATGAAGCTACAAGTTGTTTCCAACTTCAATCTACCAATAATGAAGCTACAAGTTTGTTTACCACGGCTCAAACGAGTCAAGAATGAAACTACAAGTTTATTACAATTTCAAACAACCGAAATGAAGCTACAAGTTTGTTTTTAACTTCAAACGAGTCTGGAATGAAGCTAAAAGTTGTTTCCAACTTCATCTACCAATAATGAAGCTACAAGTTGTTTACGGGCTCAAACGAGTCAAGAATGAAACTACAAGTTTATTACAATTTCAAACAACCGAAAATGAAGCTACAAGTTGTTTTTTAACTTCAAACGAGTCTGGAATGAAGCTAAAAGTTGTTTCCAACTTCAATCTACCAATAATGAAGCTACAAGTTGTTTACGGGCTCAACGAGTCAAGAATGAAACTACAAGTTGATTACAATTTCAAACAACCGAAAATGAATGTAAAAGTTGTTTTCAACTTCATAGCTCATTTTCGGTTGCTTTGGTGAAATTGTAATCAACTTGTAGTTTCCTTCTTAACTCGTTTTGAGCCCTTCTAACAACTTGTAGCCTTAATTATTGGTAGATTGAAGTTGCGGTGTGGAAACAACTGTTAGCTTTCATCAAGACTCGTCGAAGTTTAAAAAACAACTTTTCGCTTCATTTTCGGTTTTGTTGAAATTGTAATCAACTTCGTTTCATTCTGACTCGTTGAGCCCCGGAGGAAACAACTTGTAGCTTCATTATTGGTAGATTTGACGTTGGAACCAAATTGTCGCTTCATTCAGACTCGTT